>NC_142932.1:26342944-26345444 GCF_046866305.1 Octopus bimaculoides | reverse complement strand
AGTTCACTGAAATATATCGACACCTGCTGTATACTAGAAATATAAATATAAATATAAGATATGATATGAAACCACAAAGATTGCATCGGATAATGACTCACACCACGAATGCATTGAATAATTGCTCAATTGATAGCTCAATCAGCTCTACTAGCCATTTGTAATAACTAGAAATCACGAGTACCGGCCAGTGTAGGGTTATGGTGTGATACATAACTCCCACAGGTAGCATTAAAGCACGTTGGATTTGTGATATCTTCAACGATAAACTTATTTGATTCGCCTCGATATTTCCCTGATTGTATTGACCTGCAGCGTCAATAAATCAATAATGCCCACATCCAGTCATTTCTCAATATATACCTCCGCATGCTATGATTTTTATCTCACTATCAGCTGATACTTATTTGTTTTATTTCCATTGATGCACTATGTTCAATTTTCTAATCTCTTCTTATCAAATAGATTCACACTTCTTCACACATAACTACTTCTAACTATCACCCTATCATTCTATCTTAGTATATACATATATATATATATATATATATATATATATATATATATATATATATATATATATATATATATATATATATATATATATATATATATATATATATATATATATATATATATATATATACATATATATATATATATATATATATGTATATATATATATATATATATATATATATATATATATATATATATATATATATATATATATATATATATACATATACATATATATATATATATATATATATATATATATATATATATATATATATATATATATATATATATATATATATATATATATACATACACACACATATATATTTGTCTGCATGTGTGTGTACATATACATGTATTTGAGTGTGTTTCTTGTATATCAAGTGTATGTGTGAGAACCTAAACGTATCTATGCACGTATATACGTGTGTGTGTGTATGTATACACACGTATATATATATATATATATATATATATATATATATATATATATATATATATATATATATATATATATATATATATATATATATATATATATACGTGTGTATACATATATATATATATATATGTATGTATATGCATAAATATTATATGTGTGTGTGTGTTTGTGTAAATAGATTCATACGCATGCGAACAACACAAATGCATGTATGCATGTATTCGATCAACACTGGGATTTGTTTCACAGAATTTGTATACCTACATATCACAAACGAGTTTATATACATATTTATGAAGGTTTGATCTGCATGCAGGCAGAAGAAAGATGATATCAGAAAATATACAAATAGAAAACTGCGTCTGAATATATATATATATATATATATTCCTGCACTAGAGAATATACGTAGCCAGGCACACATCTATTCAATGCATTCAGTGCTTATGTATATCTATACATAATGCAGTGTGATCAAGATATCTGCGTTTGAAACAGTTTAAAGATTATTCTCCATTGAATGCTATCAAGAATTAAAGCAGTATGGTATATTAATTCCAAAGACGCCTATTCATACTTCGGTAGCTGGAACCCTTCTCACCAATAAATTGTGAATCTCGTGATTCAATATAGTTTTTTTATTCATATTCTCTCTCATTTTTTCTTTCTTTATTTTACATTTGTTTATCTATTTCCTTCCGATTCTAAAGTTCCGATTAATTTCTTTGAAACACACCTTTGAATTAAACATGACCCTATCGTATTCGTATGCTTTACACTATATAATCTCTCTATATTTTTTTCTACATAAGCCATAATATTATTCCTACACGCGACATGACATTTTCCTTCATGGATCGAATTTTAGATATTAAGGTATTATCAGATTTCATCATTTATTTTTATCCATCTGGACATTCTATCTTTATCCAGATTTCTAAAGAACGCTTCAATGTATGAAAACAATTCATAAAAATGAGTCTAGATTTTAGCATTGTATATATTATATATTCAAATGTTCACTAGTGTAAATCGTGCATATTTCCAGATATATGTATATGGGGAGAGAGCAAGAGATACTTATATCATATGTACTACGACTCACAGAAATTTGAATTCTTTTGTTTGCTATGACAATAATGTCTGTTACATCGTCTCCACATGTTTAAAATTCCAGGAAAATCAGACACTTTACAATCAAAGGAACGTGAACAAAGATCACTCATTTCGTGAAATATTTGGAACTCCAATAACATAACTCGAGTAATTATATTGGTGCATGTTAATTATTCTAAGGAACAGGTTGTTCTAATGAATTGCAAAATGATCGATTACCTTGAGATAAAGTTCAACAGTATTTCACAGGTTTTCGTAACGCATTGCCGGTGATACACGGTCTACCATATTAGGACTATTGGATTATACCAATACGTTGAAAATATGTCTTAATGTCAATCACAGTTACGTACAAAAGTATTAAGAAGAATGGTTCAGAATTTTATGATTATCTTGGACTGAGGAAACGACCCGAACTAC
>NC_142932.1:26300444-26340444 GCF_046866305.1 Octopus bimaculoides | reverse complement strand
TATATATATATATATATATATATATATATATATATTTACTTATATACATACACACACACTGATAAGTATATATAATTATATATAATATATCTTGGAAGAGTTCGTTGGACTAAGGTCGTCAGTTTCGAACACCATAAACCTCTATCTGCAGCAAAGGACGAGCATCATCCTTTAGGCTGCAGTTTCCGGCTCGGAATTTCTGGCGCCACGTTTGACACTGGTTAAAGTGTCTTGTCTGATCGCTATATACTGCATATTTTTTCCCACTTTCCGTTGCGTTATTAGCTTTATTGAAGTCCTATAGCAAAATATGCCAAATATGCTTCTTTGTCACTTCCATTATGGTTTCAAAAAACTAACTGCTAAAATCGAACTCCACTCTTCAAAATTTGCACTATAAATAAGACGTTAAAATACTACCTGCTTTTATAGCAAGATGATGCAGGTAGTTTATCCCGACCCATCCAACTTTTTCATGTAACTGAAAATACCGCATTATATATGGGATGACTCAACATATATATTTATACATGTGTGTTGGTATGTGTGTATAATCGAATATAAATGAAGACATCCATATATGAATGTATTCTTACATTACATTGCATCTTGTAGCATCACTGAATGTAAATAATACATGCCATGTAATATGTCACAGAGCAATTTGCTCGTGGATCATTTATTACCCAGTGTTGCATTGCCCAACAATATTTATGAGAAATATATTCTCTAGGATTTAGAATGAAACCTACACTTCGACAGCTTTAAGGATAAGTTGTTAATAGAACATGCCCCATGAGTTCGTCCATAACTATTAACGTTTATCTTGTTTCAGTTTGCTATTGGACGTGCATTCATATCCTTGTCTAGGGTTATGAGCTCACAAACGTCCTTTAATGCATACGTATAATCATGTCTGTACTTGAACTCAAACAGGGAAATTCCTGCAAACAAACACACCCACATAAACAAGCACAAACACACACAAATGTATATATATATATATATATATATATATATATATATATATATATATATATATATATATATATATATATGTAAATACATATATATGTGTGTGTTTGTGTGTGTGCTTATATATGTGCATATATATACATGTGTGTATATACACACACACACACACACACACACACACACACACACAATAATGATGTATTTGCGTTTCTATGTGAATATGTGTTCATATGTTTGAAAGCATGTATATGATTATAATTAATGCTATATAGATCGTACATATATAGATCGTACATAGGTATATTTGGATATTTCCCTGCATGTTTAATGTAAATATTTAATAGAAATGACTTTATTATTTGCATTCTGTGAATACAAGTATACAAAATCCTCGATCTCTTCTAGAAGAGAAAATGTATCTGCTATTATATGTGGCTTTGTTTGACTGAAAAAATATTTAGAGAAACGCATCCTTGCTGTCCGCACAAGAATAATATTTTGTTCAATAAATACGACTTATATCATCATGTCCCAACTAAACAATTTGCAATCCGTATGTAACATTCCCATGAAAACGCGAAAGGTGTGCGTCTACGTGTAGAAAGGAATATTTCGAGTATGTGCTATTATTCACCGTGTGTTACATAAATTAATGTTCTTCCGTTTATGTATAATAGATTTTCCGGAAGTTATTGTGTTATCGCTTATGACAAGAACATTGTAAATAGTGCACGGGTGACAGCCATGTTATAAACACTGAACTCCAAATATAATTTGTTTTACCTTGCATCAGGAACCAATGGACACATAATTGCATCCTGTTATCTTTGCCTTAGGTAAATATCAGGCATATCTTTCAATGGCAGCAGCTTATCTTTTATTAGATGCATTTGTTATTGATTGTCAAAATCACAAACTTCTGTTCTGCATTGCTTTTGCTACGCATATCTTGTGGTATTTGTAGATATTTCTAGCGAACAGGTAAGCATCACTAATACGGACAACTTATATATTGCAATTACGTTCTTAATCTAAAATACTGCATAGGGTGCCTGTTATTTTTTCTTATAAAATAATTAATATAATCTCAGTAATATTGCTATAGAATTAGTGATAATATTTAAACACCGACTAAACTTGATGTGTGAAAACATTCATAGATAATGAACTAAAGATTATGAGTGACATACAAAAGTCGACTTTGTTTTGTGGTTACGTGTATTGGGGAATTTCTGTGGAACAAGCAGAAGAGAATCTTGGTATGTTCTTGAAATACTTGGTATGTTCTTGAAAATGAGCAAAATTTGAAAATGCTTGCCATTACATAACATGATAATATATTTTCAGTATTTATACATCATTTATTGAGTTCAGTTCTTGCAATGCTATAAATAACTGCAATAAAATCATAATAAAAGTTGCTGCAAATATATTCCACATAAATAACCGGTGAACATTTATATGAAATTCAGATTATAAATATATTTAGAATTTTTCATTAGTAGGAGCCAAAGAAAATGCGCATAATATTTCTGTTTACTCTTAAAAGTCTAATACAAAACATTTGTATTAATATTTCTATTTGTATTGACATTCAGAATGTTTTTGTTCTTAAAATAAGAAATATTTCGTGTGGTTAAGAATCTCGATTTTTGAATAGATGTCTTCGCTTTATGTTCGCACTGCGTTATGTTGTCCAAGTGTCTCCTAATAAGACGTTTGGGAATGTATAATGCAGTTTTTCAAGTATACTAAGGAATGTGACTTACGAATTGTTTGTGACATATTTCATTTATTTTATATTAGATATTTCAGGTGGTAAGAATGATATATTCATATACGATTGTATTATTCCAGTGGAACTTCTTCAATTTTTAGATGTGTAAACAATTTTGGAAATGTGAGCTTTTTGAAGTGCGTACATTTTTTCAATATTTATGGTTAGAATACGGGAAAAATATGTAGGGTATCATTTTGCAGCAACATCGATGCAATATGAGCGGAGAGACTTAAAAAATGGAAGTATTGGATCATTTGCTCTTTTCTGTAATATTAGTACATGTGTGTGTAAAATATAACTAATACATGTGTATGTATTCTAATATTTCTAATTCTTTTGAATAAACAGACGTACTAGTATGTCTACCGGCTTATGTATTTCCTTTTTGTATCCTCTCCATTATGAGTAAAACACTTTTTATCCCGTCCATATATAATGCTCAGTTGCGAGATGACCACGCATCAACCAGCACTTAGGTATGAATAATTAGGTACACTACCAAGAGTATATTCGATAGATAGTAACCCTTAGCTGGTTTCTCAATCTCTAACTCACACAGAAATCTATCTATCTATCTATCTATCTATCTATCTATCTATTTATCTCTCTCTCTCTCTCTCTCTATATATATATATATATATATATATATATATATATATATATATATATATATATATATATATATATATATATATATATATATATATACATATATATATATATATATATATATATATATATATATATATATATATATATATATATATATATATATATATATATATATATATATATATATATATATATATATATATATATATGTATGTATGTATGTGTTTATACAAAACAAAAGAGAAAGACGGGTGTGTAAACAAACGCTCGGGAAGTGAGAGAGTTTTTTTACGTTTCGAGCGTACGCTCTTCGACAGAAAGGAGCACAGAAATAAACAGGAAGAGAAAATAAAAAAAAGCTTTAGTGGTTAACGATCTATCATAGCGAATGCCGGGCAGAGGGGTCTCATAAGAGAGCTAGGAAGCAGGGGAGATAATAAAGCGTTGGTGATCCCAAACCGAATGTGCGGGTGTATGTGAAAGAGTGTATCTGCGTGTGAAAGGAGACTGGTGACCTTGACGTGTGCGTGTGTGCATGTGTAGATGTGTGGTGGATGGTATAGGTGCTGGAAAGTGTTCAGAGCTAGTGTGTGAGCGGTGTGGTGTGATGTGGTGTGGTATGGTGGTCTGTGTTGTGGTGGCGTGTGGTGGTGTTGGAGCGTGGGGTGGTGGGGAGTGGGGGCGGAGCGTGGGGTGATGGGGAGTGGGTTGGTGGAGCGTGGGGTTGTCGTGGTGGTGGTGGTGGTGGTGTGTAGGGGAGGCGAGAGCGGGGGAAGAAAGTGTGGGTCTAAGGGATGCAGTGACCCATGAGTTGAAACTGAGTCTCAAATTCATGGTTGTCACTGCAGAGACTGCGTAGATGGAGGAATTGGGAATAGGGGATGGAGAGCTTGGTGTCTGCGTGTGTCTTTATATACATACATAAATGCCCATATATATTCAAGTACATGTTACTTATTGGAGCATAATGCAATCCCATTAGAACTTTGTTGAATATCCGGGTTGATGTCTTAGGAAAACTGAAGAATCTCATGAAAAAACCATCTTCAAAATATACAATATTCACACAAGAACATCGTAAGCTGCTTACACAGAATTATGTTTGAGAAATACATAAGCATTCAGTGTTTATATTTCTTCATTCATTATCCTAATTTGATATACATATTAGACAAGTAATTGAGAAAGAGGTAAGTGTATGAGTGTTCTTGTAATTCAGTAACACAATATATTCACGTTTTATTAATTAATGTCAGATGCACTATAATATTTCGCTGACTGTATTTATCTTTAGAGGATAGTCACATACGCATCAAGTTTCAATCATTTAGATATACACTGTAAGAATTCCTCTGGCAATGTAGGAATCAAGATAATCAAGTTGAAAACGAAATACGAAGCCATGCACTAGCCGATCTCATTGGGAAGGTGAACTGTCTTCTAGAAAAGAATAATTGATGACTAGTCATTCTCTTAACAATTCTTTTGGCAGTGCTTCCATGTCAATAGTTTAAACTTATCGCTTCAAATCAGTCCCAAAATATATTATTGCATTCATAACGTAGCATCATTTAAAACTTATTATTAAATGCGTGCATCTCTTATATAGTTAGTAACTTCGTAGGTCTGTATACTCTCTACTGATTTTTATTATTTAAATTCTTCCTTTGAGAAGGGAGCTTATTTCCAACAAAGATATAATTCTTCATCCTTTGAAACCAGATTACTAATAGAAAGCCACATTTTGAACTTGGGAAGAGTTTTGCATATTTTTACGGTTCCAATTGCAGATTTGTTCGTCATGCGCGAATTAGCTGCTGGTTTTCTTTCTTTGGAAATCCATAATTATTCAAACTGACAGTTAGGCATTTACTCACATAACCAAGTGCACAAGTTTTGCAGTAAATGTGATTAAGTTTGGTTGGGATTCCAGCCAGTATTTTGTACCCGTTTCAAGTATCCGATAGAAGGTACATCATGAGCTGTTTCATAGCAGTGAGGTAGATCTTGGTCCAGATGTTGGGTCTAAGTAACATGAGAGTAATACTTACGTCTTCTCAGTTAGATTATGGGTGCTGAGTTGTTTTCATCGGTGGTGTTGTTATATTAAATATGATTGTATTAGTGATACTTCATGCGAGTAGGGTATGTTTTTAGAATCTGGCCTGCATATTCCTACATTGCAGCTACTGATTTAGGTGGAGGTTGCCGGCATGTGTGTAGGAGAACATTTTCAAAAATATATTTTAAGTGGTCTTCTATATGTCTCTCTCTGATGATGATAGTGTTATATTTATTGCGTATGTATTATGTATGTATGCTTACATTCATGCATGCATACAATTATATATGTATATATATATATATATATATATATATATATATATATATATATATATATATATATATATATATATATATATATATATATATATACAGCAACTCATGCTAAGCCCTCTATATTTATGATTATAAATGTTTTTACCGATAAAGGTTTTTTTCATACTGAACTACTTGGCAAAGTTGTTAATTATTAATTGTATTACTAATTGGCAATTCCCTGCCCTATATCTGTATATTTATATTGGTGTCTCTTATTGGATCGTTAAACTGTAACCCTTTTATACGGGATTTTTTTATGCGGGACTATTTGTGGCGCACATGGAATAGATTCTTGGGGTGAAGTGTTTGAACTTATTAGCCGATACATTTTGTGAATGCCTTCCTCATGTGTTTTTGATGTCGCATGGTCAAATTCCCATGAGTATATGGACACTTTCAAATTTATCGAACATCATGCTGATGATCGGAGTTAGAGTAGCATTATACTCTTAACCCTGAAACGTCGTACATGATTAACTAAAGGCAGGTTTGTTTTTTGCTTTTCTCTTCTGTTTTTGTTCTGTGTGTGCCATAGATATCGCCATCCGTTAGAGAAAAAATTTGTAGTTTGGAATCAGTAGTTCTTTGACTGCTATTTCTAAATGTTCAGTATGTTGGTGAAGCAACTCATGCTAAGCCCTATATATTTATGAGTATATATATATATATATATATATATATATATATATATATATATATATATGTATGTATGTATGTATGCATGTATGCATGAAAGCGCACATATAAGAGAACTAGTATCGATAAACATTCTATAAACAAGTAATTTCTTGAATTTAAACCAGAGAGCGATAAACACTTGTTAGATTCAATAATCTGAGATATTTTGGCTGACGTGTCACAACAATGTTGCATTACTGGGTTTCCGAAAGTTCCCTTACGTTAATGGGCCGAGTGTGTTAAGAAAACACATTTGTCTGAAAGGGGATCTTTTCCAATGACAAAACATCACAGCGAATAACATATATATGTTCGATTAAGACACACACACCCACGCACACATGTTTATATATAGAGACAGCTAAACTGTTGTATGGCGGCGACGACTATCTTGATATATGTATGTGTATGCCTTATTCTATGTACACACATTTTTGAGACTATACTTCTGAGTAACGATAATATATATCCAGTAATTTTTCTGCACCGTACTTGTTTTCGAGCACATTAGTAATGTCTGTTATTCAGCATCCATATTTCTTCCTATTTACTGGTATCTGATCATTTCTATTTAATACTAATGAGGCCGTTATATAATTTTGAAATCAGCTAACTCAGCAAATTGCATAACTAGGTAGTGCCTCAAGTATGGCTGAACATTGAACCTAATGAAATGTTGCTTGCATATGATTTTCTTTCCATGAATATGATTTAAATGATGTTAGGAAAATGTAAAATTACACAAACACTTATATATATACACGTGTATATATGCGTATCTTTCTGTTTGCTGTTGTCTGCGTGTGTGAATATATATGCAAAGCATATAAAAATGTTCACAAATTTTTAAGGCATATATGTATTTATATACATAGGCAGGCTATCAAAGGCTTCCATATTAGCATATACGTATCTGTGCATGCATGTACACACACACACACACATGCATTTATATGTATATGTAAATATACATATATATGTATACATGCATGTGTATATATATACATACACAAATGCGCGCAGGCACATACACACACACGCGCACATACACACACACGCGCACATACACACACATACGCATACAATTGCTATTCCTATCTTTCGCTTTTTTTCTGTCTAATGAGGAGAATCTTAAAAATATAAATATCGTATTTTTGAAGCATTTGTAATCAAGGTTTCTCACTGGTTTGCTGATTATTATGATCACCTGATCGATATTTATGTATATACGTAGCCTATAACAAACTCATGGTATGACCAATTTAATCCCAGAAACTAGTATTAAGGTAGATCAAATTTTCTACCAAATCCTTTCCGTAATTTAACCTCCACTCTTGCTATTTACATTCCGGTCTGATGATACAAATGTTTTAAACTCGACGTTTATATTTCTATAACAACAACAACAACAAAAATCCGTAAATACTTTTCCTATAGATTAAAACATACGCATATTCTGAGCCACTGGTTGCAAATATAGAATTCGAAGAAAAAAATAAACCACTTGTGTTAAGCAAATTTTAGTTGTAACTTTAGTAGACTTATAGCTATGATGTCACGCAATATTCACAATAACAAACACACTACCTTTCACTCTTCATCTGTCGAAAGATAGTTTCGTTTTATTGGTGAGTAGAGACACTTCATCGTCAAATGTCAGGTACTATCTACTTTTACTACTGGGTAATCACAAATTATAAATCTTTATCTTCTGCACGTTTTCTTTGATGCCTGTATGTAGTTTCTCGTGAGTGTCTCACCGATTTTGGAGCAATCACCTTTGTGCACACGTTTGCCAACACAGTGATGGCTTTCGAACGTATTTTCATAATGCTGGTGGAACATTTGACGGGTGTACTCATACAGCTGCTCTCCATTTTGTCTTTTCAATCAGATATTTCATGACAAGAAACAATTTTGCATCATCTGAATGTTCTGGTACTGGATTATAGTTGCAAGGGCATCACCATCAATGCTGCTTGTTTCTATGTGTGTAAGTGTATATCAATGCAAATCTTTAGCATTTTCTCTCTCGAGTGTAGAGCTTCATTTCATTTAACCTCTCCTGCTTCACCAAGTCAATCTTCTCTCTGTAATCGGCGTTGGATTGCCTCGAATTCTGTTATTAACTTGACACTTTCTGGCGAACATATTTGGATGCAGTAATCTAGGTGATTGAGAACAAATGTTCTCTATAGCAGATGCATGGTGTTCCTTTTCATGTCGTAACATTGATTGCAGCTTAACTTTGAGGCTGGGAGTGTGCTTTAGTGAAATCATTTATGAACATTTCGTCGTAGAAACTATTTTTTAATAATGATGTTCAGTCTGAAATTCCTTATAAGATACTCTACGAAACGAAATGAAATGGTATGAAGTTATATTTAATAAATTAGTAAATTCAGTGGATATGATATTATATACACACTTCCTAAAAACTTTTAATAAATGTGTGTCAAAATAAATGTGCCATGGCAATACCATTCATACAATAATACTGGCTTAGGATAGTTGGCTATTATAAGATACTTCATACTTATATAAAGTTTCTAATTTGGTAAATTTTAAAGGACAACACATAAAATAAGCACTTAGTTTCTTGACTAGTGATTCATTCAGTAATTATTTATATTCAATTAGATATTTACATTTCATATTAAGTTTGATAGCAGAATATCTTATCACAAAAATTTAATTTTATAGAACGATTGTTCTTCACGAAATGTAGCTAATTATTTTCTTGAAAGCATATCAAATTAATTAAACGCGACGTGATTTCATTAACGTATATGATGATTGTAAAGTGAAAGTATAGTCCCCGCGGTGCTGTACTGAATACAGAAAAATCACACATTCAGACGCATGTACACACAAATATATAGAAGTTTATGCAGTTTCGCATACAAAAATTAACACAAACACGCGCGTATTGGTGTATGTATACTTGTAACTGTATTGTTTAGTAAATATGAAAGCATGCACTAACGTGTATAGGTATCCGTGTATGTATGTGCGAATATATGTATGTATGCTACCGTTAAAAGGCAAATATGTCAACACGATTCAATAACAAGATTAGATAAAGGTTTCTTTCAGAGGCATACACTTTAGGTGTGATTTGTTTGCTTGTAACAAAGTCATTTATAACGATGTTTACATTTAAACGATATTTACATTCATAATGTGTTAATTAACATGTAATAATGCTAGACAGAATATGCAAAAATAGCTTAAATATTCAAGAACATTGTCTTGTGTGTATACGGACCGACTTTAATGAGCTGAAGATGATTTCCATTTCCTTTTCATTTTTTTCTTCACTGAACTGATTTTATCATAATTTGGTTTCAAGTTATTATTCGGCTATGTAGCAGTGGTGTAAGATACTAGTTGTAATATATTTTCGTTAATTTTTCTTTACCCAACAGTAGTCAACTGACATTGCATAGAATTGAGGTGAAGCTGCAGATATTTTTCTTGCCTTAGCCATATCGGTATATCATTTATAGTATAGCCAAATCAGAAATTCTAACATAGTAATTATGCATATTATAATTAAGCACAGATGTGGCAGTTTATATTAATTATGCTGGAAAATTTAATCCCAAATGTGATTCAATTATAATTTTAGTGGTTAGATTTCATTCGAGATATATACACTTAATGTGGAGTTAAATGTTTCACAGCTCTCTATTCACACACAACGAAATAAATATACACTCTGCTATATATACTCTATTTTTATGAACTTATTTTTATCTTTATTGTATTTCGTATTACAGTACGAATTTCATTATATATATATATATATATATATATATATATATATATATATATATATATATATATATATATATATATATATATCTGATCCGATCTTTTAACAATGTACTCGTTGAAGTATCAAATATCACATCTACGTTGAAAACCGGTTGATGAAGATATCGCAAGGTGTTTGAACGATTAATTGCCGTTTATTCTAAATCATAAATTTATCCTAAAACAACCGGTATGTTTTCTATTTTCGTTTACAACAAAAATAAAACACACCATGAGGCACGTATAGACGTGGATAATAAGAAATACTTCACGCGTCAAAACCTCCACTGATGGACTGTGAGAATTAATAATTAATATTTTAACATAAATCTTACATAAATATGCGTTTCATCTATCCACGCAACTTTTATTCATCTATAACCTTATCTCCACAGATTAGAAGGAATTGAACACGTTACTTTGTATTGTGGTAGATTTTTAATAGGTACTGAATTGTCTCTGTAGATGTAATAGCCTGAAAGCAAATATTTATATTATGGTGTAACAGAATGTGTTATAATGCATATAAAAAGGTGATGTTTTTGGAGGCACTAATTCTTCAGCATTGATGAGAGGATTGTTGACATTATGAATGAAATATAAAAATTTATCAGGGATCGTCATATTTCTGAAGAATACGCAAAGAGAAATATACTTTTTCGCTTGTAATATTGACGTAAATCAGTTGGATTAAGATATCTTGGTAAATGGGTGAAGGAGGTGAGGTGGTGGAAATTTTAGCACACCGAACAGAATGCATAGCGGCATTTCAAATGCCTTTATGTGCTTAGTTCAAATCACGCCGAGCTGTAATTCGACTTTCATCGTTTACTACAAAACGCACACGTAGGACAGACACCAGAATCCTAATACTTCATCGACCGAGAAATACTAATACCTAGTGTCGTGCCTGTAACGATAAGAGTAGGAATTACGTATATCGGTGGAACCCGCAAGATTGCGAACAATTCAGGCTCGATTGGAGGATTTATATCCCGTCTTTTGTTAATAGTAATTTTGTATACAATATTTGCGAATATTTCCTTCTTTGTCTATCGTCTTGATATTCCTCTTCTAGCCTCCCTCTCTCCGTCTCACTCGTATTCTTACATTTAATTGTAGACTTTCTACCTTCCTTCTTTTGTTCCTTCTTTCTCTGTCTGCCACTCCTCTCTCCTTCCTTCCCTTTTACCGTGACCAGTCACAGATTTTCTTTCTTCTGCCCCTTTGACACTTGACGCCTTGCGTGCTGGTCAGCTTTTCTCTTTTCTAAATTTTGTTATTTATCTTCTCTTTTTTTCCTCCTCTCAATTCGTCTTTAGCCCAGAGGCTATATTTATTTATTTATTTATTTAATTATTTATTTATTGTCTTCGTTTATCGTTTCAAATTACTGTTGTTTACATTCGTACCTCCATACTGTATAATTTATTTTGCTCCACACCTAATTCTCCGCAAATCTTGCGGGTGCTGTCGATATACGAACTTGGTAGACTTATCATTAAAGGCATGAAACTAGGTATGTCTACATGCCGGTCGATAACTGATGACGTATTAGGGTTCTGGTGTCTGTCTTATGTGTACGTTGGTAGTATTTAATGCATTTTCATTTATATATATGCATATATATATACACACACACACATATATATATAACTCATGATTCCATTGTCTTTATATGTCATGAGCAACAAGATTGCAATATCAAATGGCTGCTTAGACACATTTCATTTCCACTTATATACAAAAAAGAACCAAGTAACAATGATTAACAAATCACAGTTTTTGCCAGTAACAGGTAGGTTGTGTGAACATTCGTTATGATCATATGTAGCAATACACGAATAGGATTGAGTACACGTTTTCGATGCCTCTGGTGCTATTTCATTATGTATGTGCTTAATATTTATATGAATATAACTTACTAATGTTTGCTGTATGATTACAATTCCTCAGCTTATACATGCTATCGCATAAATGTACTGCCAATCATGGAAACAATGTATTCCTTCGTTAGTTTTAATTTTTTATCTTAGTAATTAACACCGAATATTAATTCTCATCAGGGAATGTGGATTCATAGAATATTTACGGCTGAATAGATTTGAATGCCGTTTTGAAATCATTTCATCGAGATGGTTTACTAAGAAAAATATAGAAGAAATTATTACTGCATGGTATTAGATGTATTTCATTAAGAAAAGTATATACATATATTAAAACAAAAATAGTTTCACGCTACAGAATTCACAGTCAATTTTTTTTTTTTCATGGTTAACCAAAACTTATTTAGAAGAACATTGACAAACCTGTAAACAGCTATTACTAGTATACGATTTTTGAATTATACAGGTAATTTCTTTCACAACATTATTTTTTTGAATTATGAAAGTAACTTTAAATACCTCATACTGTAGATAAATATATGGGTGTGCCTTACGAAGAAGACAACCCCAGAGTGGCCAACAACAGGAATACTAACCTCCTTGACACTCAATTCTTCAACATACATGACAAAACATAAGATATGAGCCGGGTATACCCAACAACATTACCCTTCAACAAAAGAGTCTGCATCCCTAGACATACTCATGACCACATGGAAGCACAGTTCACTATAGCTAGGACAAAACTTAGACAGGTTTTAGAAATATACACTAAAAGACAGAGACAGAATAAGACAGAGGCCCAACAACTTGGGAATATACCCGCAAGTGGCCTACACAAGCTCATGCAGCGCACGAAAAATGGAGAAGTGGTATGCCTTCCCACAGATAAGTCCGGCAGAATGTCAATAGACAACCTGCCGAACTATATCCAGGCAATGCAACCTCACATCGCCAATACGAAGGTAACAACCTTACAGGCGCATGAGGAAAGGGAAAAAGTCCTCAATGCCCACATGATGATGTGGACAATTGTTCTTAGACCCCAGAAGCGCACAGCCAACAACTTCCAAGCCTGGAACAATGATATCCCGACGCTGTATGGGCTCCGTAAGGACCACAAAGTAACAACTAATACTGTAGTGGGACCACCAACAAGACCAGTCTGTGGAGCGAATGTCGTTAGTAACTACAGGATTTCCTACTTCCTCTCAATGATCATATGCCCCATAATCCAGATGTCACCTGATGTCTGTGACAGCACGGAAGATCTCCTCAGCAGGATCAACGACTGCAACAACACTTGCAACCTGACAGGGTGTATAGTGGGTAGCATGGATGTGGTATCACTATACCCATCTATCGACGTGGATTTTGCAGTGGAAAAGTGCGTGGAGATGATCAACGAGAGCGAAGTAGAGTTCCAAAAAGTCAACACAGAAGACCTGGGCCTCCTACTTAGATTGACATATGACGATGTATATGTAGATAGATACGACCTTAGAGATGTCTGCCCTAGTAGACGTCTAAGAGGTAGACCACCCACAATTACCTCTATGGCTAGGAAGACCCCTATAGAGAGATGGAGTGGATGGACCAGAGCCATACGGACCCCCACTAATATCCACCAGGTAAAGAAAATGATCGCACACGCACTAGGAGCTAGTATAAAGGTCACCCAAAAAGGCCACACCTTTAAATTTAACAACAAATTATACGCCCAGGACGAGGGGGCAGCCATCGGTGTTAGTATCGCCGGTGATGTGGCCAATCTCTTCATGGTATGGTGGGACAGAAGGCTTAAGGTACGCCTGACACAGAACTCCATACTCGTGAATGTGTACTCTCGATATGTCGATGATATCAACTTAGTGGTAAAGACACCCCCACAAGAGAGCACCCCTAAAATAGAAATAGAAACTAAGACTATGGAGAGCATCCAGCAAATAGCTAACTCCATCCACCAGAGTATTAAAGTTACGATAGACTACCCTACTAAACACCCTAACCATAGATTACCTGTATTAGATACTGAACTCTGGCTAGAGACTAAGAACAATAAAACCAGAATCCTCCATTCACACTATACAAAACCTATGGCCTCCAAATACCTGATCCACCGGAACTCGGCTATTGCGGACAATGCCAAATTCAACATATTGATGGCAGACCTGGTCAGAGTAATGCGAAATGTCTCCTGCATGTGCGACCCTACAGAATTAAAGAGACATATACAACATTTCGTCTACCGCATGCAGTTCTCAGGTTACAGCCATAAAGAAAGGATCAGGGTATACAAAGGAACTATGAAGAAGTTTGAAACAATCAAACGCAACGATAGGAATGGGATTTGCCCACTCTATAGGAGCAAATCATGGAACACCATAGAAAGGACTAAGAAGAAAATAGGGAAGGCAAGCTCATGGTACGATAGCCACAAGTACCAGAGCGTCATGTTCGTCGACACCACCCCTAGAGGCGAACTGGCGTACCGCTTTAGAAGGGCCCTAGACAAACTTAAGCTAAGAATTAAGGTTGTTGAAAGGCCAGGCAACCCTATCAAATCCCTTATCAGTAGAACATACCCTTTCAGTAGAACCCCCTGCACTGATAGGAACTGTATCGTATGTAGATTTAGCCCACAAACGAACTGCAAAACCAGAAATGTGGTCTATAGTATAAGATGTACAGAGGGACGATGCAGAAATAAGACAATGACATATGTAGGCGAAACAGCAAGGAGCATAGGGGAGCGGGCAAACGAACATTGGAGGGAACTTAAGGAAGGGAAGAACTCATCAGTTCTGTACCAGCACGCTGAGCAAGAACATAGAGGCTCAATCAACAACATAGAAATTAAAATCTTATCTACACATAGCAGTGATGCACCACTTAGACAAATTACTGAAGCTACACACATAATAGAAGACAAACCTAGCCTGAATAGGAAACTAGAATTGAACACTAACACACACCACTGACAAACCACAAACCACAGCATGTGACAACATGTTACCCATAAACCAATAATAATATGAACAAAGTATAATACAATACATAGATAAACAAATGGAATTACATACTACATACGTTAACAAAATGTAATTAAACACAAAAAAAAACACACACACACACATGAACAAATAAATAAACAAAACAAATACAAACGAACACGTTTTAACAGAGTATATAGGTGATACAGACACTCCCCATACACACATGCACTTACAAAAGACACAGACACATTGAAAGACACGCATGCGTAGACACATACAATAGGAATACAGAATACAAAATGGCTGATATTTAGCAAGGTGAGACACACATAAGAAGGAAGGAAACAAAGGACCACTGATGAGGTCACAGAAGTGTGACGAAAGAACTCTGCCCGAAATAAGATTAAGATTAATGTAATATAAAGCTGAAGCAAATTAACACCAAATATACAGTGCGTGTGTTTTTATTGGCTAAACTGGCAATATGACCATCCCCAAGTACAACAACATATATATATATATATATATATATATATATATGTATATATATATATATATATATATATATATATATATATATATATATATATATATATATATATATATATATATATATATATATATATATATCAAACACAAAATAATTTCTCAAATGTCATCATTTCTAAAAATAAATTTGGCATCATTTCTAAGAACAGCCAAACACCTACTGGGGTTTAAAAATCTTATCCCTACAACCCAAACACATAACAATTTCTCAAATATCATCATTTCTAAAAATAGATTTGACATCAATTGTAAAAATAGCCAAACACATACTGCTGCTGTCCAAAGGAATTGGTATAAAAGACTGAAAACCAACCAACCTATTACAGTCTGTTAAAGTATGTCATACCAACCATGATGAAATACCACAAGGTATAGAAAATACGTATTCGCCTTTATATATTTAATCCTTTATATTGAACACTCAATATTTCATCTATTCAATAAGATATTTTCCATATATACAATAAGACATTCAATACTTTATTTCATAGTACCATCCATTTTTATTTTATTATTATATATTGTATATTATATTATATTTTGTATATTCCATATTCTATATCCCACATTGGTTTTGCAGGAATATAAATAAAACATAAAAAACAGACAGTGCTGGAACTCTTTTAAACAAAATAATATATTCCTCTATACACAATCATACAAAACCCCTTTAAATGTATTTATTTTTACTCGCATATATATATATTTGTACTATAATGTGTGACAATTATTCGGTTTCCAAGATAAAACTCCGAGTTTTATCATGGCAACCGAATACTTGTCACATATATTACAAATGAATTCATCTATTCACATAATATCGAGATCTCTTTCATTCTTCGGTTGTCTTACCATTACTATTTATATATAGATATACATATATTAATTCATAATAGAATATGAATATAAAATCATGTTGATTTTTATCAGCTAATCAGCATGCAATAGACATTTGAAGGTAAGTTATACATCAAATTAATAACTGTATGCATATGTAATAATATAAATAATATAGGAATATATGCATATATCCATACATCGTTCCTGGTTTTTTCATTGTTCGAAAAAAAGTTCGTTTTCTGTTTTGGTTTTTATGTTTTCGTTTCTCATTGTTTTTAACGTTTTCTTTTTTATATCCTGTACCCATATATGCATGTATATATACATATATATGTAGATGTGTACATATATGTATGGATATATGCATATATTTATATATTATTTATATTATTATATGATCGAACGCAGCGCATATATATATATATATATATATATATATATATATATATATATATATATATATATATATATATATATATATATATATATATATATATATATATATATATATATATATATATATATATATATATATATATATATATATATATATATATATATATATATATATATATATATATATATATATATATATATATATATATATATATATATATATTGAAACAGTTTGATTCAGAGTCCTTGTTACTCTGAGTTTCAAGACGTCTGACTGAAACTGTTTTGTTCTATACGTGTAACTCGCAATAAATGCGTTGAGAGCCCTTCTTCCATGTGTTTACTCACTCGTATATGTATATATATATATATATATATATATATATATATATAGATAGATAGATAGATAGATAGATAGATAGATAGATAGATAGATAGATAGATAGATAGACAGATAGATAGATAGATAGATAGATAGATAGATAGATAGATAGATAGATAGATAGATAGATAGATATACATATATACCTGTATTTATATGAGTTTGTAAACCTGTGACTGTAAATGTATATGTATATGCTTCTTTGCAAGCAAGCGTTTGTGTGTGTGCATCTGCTCCAAGTTTATATATAAATTATGACATAATGGAAGATGAATAAATAGTTACAAATATGTGTTAACATTTTCGAATCCACGTCATATTTCTTTTCTATGTAGGGTAACATGTGTATTTATACAGAAATGCATGATATAGCAACAATATTCCATACGTTATTTAGAAATAACGATATGACAGTATAGTTTGAATAATATATTTGCTTTATTTAGAATGAAATATAATATAATGAACATATTTTAAATTATAACTTTCAGTTATAATTTGGAAATCATTTTTTTTCTCATTAAATTGACTTACACATAGAAAAATTCACTGCTTGTATATAGTGTCAAAATACGTTATCAGTATGTGTCGATTTTGAGGGCTGTTAGCTGGCAGATTCATTAGCACACCGGAAAACATGCTTAACAGCATTTCGTCCGTGTTTATGTCCTGAATAAAAATTCTACCGAACTTTCATCATTTCCGAGTCGATCAATTAAGAACCAATAATAATTGCGATCGATTCAATCGACTGACCCCTTCCCCCAGATTTCTGTCCTTGTGTTTGAAGTTAATTACATGATGCTTTGAGAGGAGAAATTTTGAACGTACTTCTTTCTGTGCGCGTGCGTTGTGTGTGTGTGTGAACATGTTGCTTGAGAGAATGGTTTTATAGAGAAATCTTGGATTAACTCTGTGATGATGAATGACTTTCGGCAGGATAATTGTGTGAGGGAGCATCGGAAAGACTTTGCATTAAAATTAATGGTATAACTACAAAGTATAATATACTATGGTGATTTTGATTAAACATTTTCCTACAATCTACAAAAATGTTAACACTCAGTCACATGCTAAGTAGATAAGAGCATATGGTTGGTCATCTTAAACAATTGAATAGATATCTAAGTTATATTTGGCCAGCTAAGTCGTCTGACCGCGATTATCTGAAGTTCATTTTGGCTTTATACAGTCTCAGTTAAGTTAAAATCTTCCGTGGTTCTCAGTAAAGTGCTAATTAGCTTTTAGGGTGGGTTGTTATGAAGAGCTATTTTGGATAATTTTTTATTGATTAAAGTCGGCTCTGTACCATTGTTTAGAATTTCTTTCTTTGATACTCTCACAACCCGAATATATTTGTGTTACCTTTGATATCATTATATATGAAGTTTTGAAAATCTGATTGAAGCTGTATGTGCAATACAATTGTACGAGTTTCTCTCTGGGAAATTTCATGTGTTTAATGTTTTATAGGTCTAATGTTTTATTTATTTAATGTTTCCCCTACAGAATAACTTATCCCAATGTAGCTACGGTGCAGATGTTCACTTGTGTCGTTCGATATGTGATACGTATTCATACACCCACACACATATAAACACACACATTCGTCATATTTTGTTAGAATTATACTATAGCAAGGTCCTTGTTTTAGAGAGCATGGTAATTTCTTCATAATATGTGTGTTATGCCATACAAATAGACAGTCATTTCATCGGAAAAAATGCCTGCTAAAATATTATATGGTATATACTGGTAGAGAATCGGTTATATCTTTTGGAAGTTGGTTGACACTGATATTAGTTTATTTTTAGCAATCATCAAATTTATATTAACAGATCGTTGATAATAGATGACCAAAACATTAACATAGAGAGGTTTGCATTAATTAGTTTCTTAGGGCTTTGCGTTAATTAGATTCTTTGCAATATCACTTCCATTTCATTCTGAATCGAATGATTTTACTTATGTCCCAAAGGATCTATTTCGAATTAGGGTGGAATTACATTCGAATAATTTTAGTTAAGAGAATTACATATTAATATATGATACCAAGCAGAAGTTTCATCTGGCATATTCGTTAAACAATGTAATGAATATGACAAAGTTTTATTGTAGCTGTGCAGAAGTTCGCATTCTTTTATTAAGTGCGATTCTTTTGTTGAAGAGAATTATAATTAATCATGCCTTCAGAGATTTTCTATTATACAACGTTGGGATTATGCAAAAGTGTAATAAGTCCAAAACGTTGCTTTTTCAGTAAACGAAAAGCTAGTTTCACCATTCCATAGCAAACCCGTTGTACTACATTTTGACAATTTTTGATATCCTGGCATCTGAAGCAGATGGAGTTACGATAGATTGGCCAACAGAACAGGCTATTGTAAGCAAAAATTAATATTCAATAAAACCCATTCGACATACGACAGTTTAACATAATAGCAACTATATCTATATATATATAGCAGATATCTTAACCTGCAATACATGATCATATCTAAAGATTACCTATATTTGTCTGACTTATCTCATTCATTATCATATTTGATAAATGAAGTGCAAAATAATAAGAGTTGTTACCAACTGAAATTGCAGCTCGTTGAATGGTAAACGACTAGTGGTGCATCTTGACCTTCTACTTCATATAAATAAATAAAATTTTCTTGGAAAGACTTACTTGATACGAAGAAGTATGAAAACGTATTGCACGAAGAGATAAAGTCAAGTGCCAACTATTAGAATTATGCATAGTTGATAAAATGATATTGACCTTTCGATTTCCAAGCTCGCAAGACTAAATATAGTTTTACGAGAAAGGAATATATCTGAATAACAACGAACCAATCACCCCCAAAGAAAACTAAGAAAAATAAATATCACATTGTTAAAGAGTGCTTTAACCCGCCGCCCACACAGGCATGCATATTCCCACACTATCACACATAAACACACACAGACATACGCTCATACATACATACATACATACATACATACACACACACAACACACACACACACACACACACACACACACACACACACACACACACACACACACACACATATATATATATATATATATATATATATATATATATATATAGAGAGAGAGAGAGAGAGAGAGAGAGAGAGAGAGAAAGAGAGAGGTTTATTTTGCATTTTATTGATTAAGCATTAGTGAATTAAAATGCATGTATATTAGACAAACACACTCATATGTATGCTCAAAGCGGCATAGTAACAACACACGCAGCCAATCTGTGTGTGTTTGTATCTGTGTGTTTGTGTGTGTGTGTGTAATATAATATGTTATGATATAATATAATAAGTCATAATATAACGTACGATGTTGCTTGGTTCTGAGATTCCAGTTAACTATAAAGATTTTATAATCCCCAAAGTGGTAGCTTTCAAAATATTTCTGGTAGTCCAGCCCCACTATAGTTAAGTTCCTACAGCTTTTTACTCTTTTTCTTGGGTTATTTTGTTCAATTAAAAACTTCACACTGCATTCACCTTCCTTTTTTTTCCATCCATCTTCCTCACATTTTATAATAGTGTTAGTGGAAAGATTATCCTGCAAATAGTGGTCTTGAAGCACCAAATGAATACTTCGTACATGGATTTCTGGCAGGCTATGGATTAGTAAATTTTACCAAGGCTGGTTTTAATATTTTGAATTATAAGGGAAGTAGTTACAGTTGATAAGCATTGGGGCACTTCTTTTGGGCCTTTACATCCTTCTGCATACAACCGTATGATATCTGATCTCGCCGATGAAAGGTAAATGACTTCTGGACCTGGGATCTGTTGTTCGATATTTTCTATAGAACTGTTTCCAGTATTTCGTCCTCAATTCATATCGCTTTCACTAGACAGTATGTCTAGTAGCCTTGCTCCAATTTCTTAGCTTGTTTGTTTACTCCTTGTCTGTTGAATTTATCTCTTGTTTCTCATGCAGATCTCCATTAGCCCTTAACCTGCTCCTTTGTGCGATTGTGTTTTACAGAGCTTGAGCTTTGCCATTACAGCTGCGATAGACTGACTAAATAATTTATTGAGGATCTTTTTCTTTATATGCAATATTTCTATATTCCGTGTTTTTAGTTGTAGCTGTCTGTGAATTTTCCACCTGGTGCAGTTTGGAGCTTATTCTGTTTAATCGTGTATCACCAAATCGACTCTTTATCTCTTTGCTGAGGTATTTCTGGTGTATTGTGAAGTTGTTCTATACGTCACATTTCATAACTACAATGACCTCTAAGACACATCTTCACATTAACGAAATGTTATTATTTAAGTTACGTGCCAATGCTTATTGAACATTTCTCTTTGTATGTACTTGGCACCAGCTTTTAGCGATACTCTAGTAATGTGATAACTTAGACATATATTAATATGTCAATGGTTTCGCACATTGTTTTCATAACTCTGAACTGTGCAGTCGCTAAATACTTGTTTACCACCTTGTTTATTGTCTCTACGTCTCATTTATTGAATTCTATATATTTACTGTGGTTGTATGGCCAGTCTTTCAGATGGAAACCGCGGACCTGTTGCGACAAGATCCCACATCACTTGTAAGACATCCCCAACATTTTGTGTTCTTCTATTTGAACAGTATGGTTATGGATTTCAGCAATATTACTGGTATGAGTTTTTACGGCTATATTTAGTTAGCCGCTCTGTCTGTGCATAACTGAACTTTGGTTTAGTAGAGTCAGACTGCTTTGCATCAGGCAATTTTATTAAAAGTATCAATTTACATCTCATGTTAGATCATGTTCATTTATTTGGTTTTGGAAAAAAAAGTCTAATTCTGGATGTATGGAGTACCACAAAGTTTTTATTCGTTGCATAAATCCAAGGCTTTCACGTTAGATTGTATATTCGATTCACGCAAGTCTTTTTTTTTTTTTACGTTCGTGTATGCATTATATACACTGATTTTAGGTTATGCTTGTTGTAGGTTTTACATTTAAATTTTACATGTCAAGTCAATAAGATTTTGTTTACTGACAGATATTTGTGTTTGTTTTTTGGGTTTTTTTCAAAAGAGACAATGATCATCTTTAAAAATTTTACGAACATTTTGTCTTAATTAACTTTGAAGTTTGAGAAGTCTATCCTTTCAGGTTATTTTTAATACTTCAGATGTATTTAAATGTCCATATTTAGCAATTATTTTGTGTGTAAGCGGAGTTTTTAGAAACGTACTTTGGTTTCTTAGTTTACGTTTGTAAGTCGTATGTGTAACGTTACAACACTGTGTGTCTATAAACATGTAAAAAGATATCTATTACTAAAGCAAGACAGAAACGTTAGCACGCCGGGCGAAATGGTTAGCAGTATTTCGTCTGTCTTTACGTTCTGAGTTCAAATTCCGCCGAGGTCGACTTTATCTCTCTGGGTCACGAAAGTAAGTACAAGTTGCGTACTGGAGTCGATGTAATCGACTGGCCCCCTCCCCAAAATATTGGGCCTTGTGCCTAGAGTAGAAAAGAGTATATGTTACTAAAGCTCTTACGTTGAAACATTCGTATGTAATCTTCCTGCATTGTGTGGCCCATTTTTTTCCATTATCTGATATGTTGCCTTTATATCAGCAGTAAGAACACACGAGTATCGCACTGACCTCATCGGATGCCATTATATAAGAACAATTATGTATGTATACATTCAAGCATGTATCTATGTCTTCAGCCTTTCGTATCTGTCTTCTAACCATCCTTAACATGCTAAATGTGTCTCCTCTAGTATTTCATAGGGGAAAATATTTGAAAATACACTATTTTCCCTTTACAAATTCTTACGAGAGTGGTGATTTCATATTTAATCTCTACTATTTCACTTACGGGAAAGCTATCTTTCATCAATGCAATATCATCAATCTTTGCAACACATTTAAAGATACGCAAAAAGAAATTAACATATCCACCATTAGACAGGTATTAAAATCTCATAATAACGCTGAAAATTGTTAACAGCTACTTTCAGCTTGTTGAATGAAGTTTCATTTTAAGTGTACAGAAAAAACACATGGGAGTATATATCAGAGCACCTATATATATTGAAGCAATAACATTTTTTAAAGCTTTTTAACTGTCCACTTCCATTAAGGTAAACTTCTAATGGGGCGTAATCCGCTACTTTCATATATTTATGATTTCATTAAAACACATGTACGAAAAATATTTGGTGCTCAAGAAAACATTTCAGTGTTTCACCTTCAGCGGGGAGAAATAAAGTAGTAGTAGTAGTAGTAGTAGTAGTAGTAGTAGTAGTAGTAGTAGTAGTAGTAGTGGCCGTGGTGATCGTCGCGGTTGTGGTGGTGGTAGTGGCACCAGCAGACAGCAGATGCAGTAAAAGTAGTTGTAGTAGCAGACGATTCAGTACAAGAATTTGCAATATTAGTAGTGTCCTTCTATATAAAAGTAATATAAAACGGAGAACAAAATATAATCATCGTTGGTGGTCGATCTTGTTGACGTAAATGCTGTTAATATGATAATTATATATACTCATACATGCTCATTAACATGCATACACCATTATAAATACAAACCCATAACTACTCACCAATACAACACACTCGAGCACACTGTGTGTGTGTGTGTGTGTGTGTGTGTGTTTCGAATAGAGCATTATATCACAAAGGTTGTCTTAAAAGGATTTAGATAATGCTATCAGGTTGTGCTATTAAGTTAGACATGAGCTGGACCAAACGTTGGTCGAAACATACCGAAGTTTTATCTAAGTTTGTAAATATATACATACATACATACATACATATATATATATATATATATATATATATATATATATATATATATATATATAACGTTACATACATAAATGTATACATGTATATTTATGTTAATATATACATATAAGATATGTATATAAATAAATGTGTACATATATATTTATGTATATAAATATATAAATATATATGTACATATATATATATATATATATATATATATATGTGTGTGTGTGTGTGTGTGTGTGTGTGTATATAATACAAAGAATATATATACATGTACATATATATATATATATATATATATATATATATATATATATATATATATTCACACGAGGAAAGGATAACCTTGACTTGCTGTGAGGGGTAAAAAATCGAAGTTTACGAACGCAGTTACTTTTCACGGGAAAAGTTGAAAGAGTATAAATTAGAGACATTGGATCTTTAAAGCTTCTCTTTGGAGGATGTAAAACTATGTAGTCTCTCATTATTTTCCCTACTTTCAATCCCTCACCTGAAAAAGTAACATTGTGATTTACTACTTGTGGAAATCACTCTTATATATTTGTCACTGTTATTACATGATATATATTTGGCGACGTAAAAAAAACTCCACCTCCTTCTATTCTGTATAATGTTATATAGATATGCATTTCTTTAACAAGGATAATGCCGATAGGTACTTCTTGTCGAGAGTTAGAAGTGAATGTCGTTTCAGGGAAACCCTTCAGATTAAATTAAAATTGCTTTTATTATCACGGCACATACAAAAATACAAAATAATAAACTCAGACACAAAGACAAAAAACGTACACACTCATGATGTGACTGGAACAAGTAAAACATAATAAACTCAAATATATCTATGCGTAGATTCATGATGTATAAAATTTTATAAATTGATTTTAATTGAGTATTTAACTATAATTTTGGACTTTGCCCCTAATATTATATATATATATATATATATATATATATATATATATATATATATATATATATATATATATATATATATATATATATATATATATATATATATACATATATATTTAGCAGTAAATGTAAGGACAAGCAAGTTTTATTAAGACAAGCAAGTCGATATAAAAATATATTAAATATATTTAATACAAAATATGTTCATATACATAGATGTAAAAAAAATTCCGACTTACACAGAAGGGAAATGATGTCAAGAATTATCGAAGTTGCTAGGAGTTTCATAACTTCAAGTACTGTTTATGAGGGCTTGGTGGTCCAAAATGATGCTTGTAACCTGATTCCCCCATCGTATACGACCATCCTCAGTCTTCAGCGAATAAATTTACATTTGAGATATTGTCAGAATGGAAATTAAAGATTAAGGAGGCATATGAACATTTTTTATATTAAATGTATTTAATTTTTTTTTTGTATATCGACTCTCCTAACTTGCTTGTCTTTACATTTATTCCTCTACCTGTTCAAGTTCAAATCGCTCGCTCTTTCTCTCTTTCTCTGTGTATATATATATATATATATATATATATATATATATATATATATATATATATATATATACATATACACTCACATATGTGTACGTATTTATATTTAAGCACAAATGTGTGTTTTTGGCCGAGAAAACCTGCCTCCCGCTACTATATCAGTGCATGGTGCTCAGATGGGATATTTCCTTTTGTTTATGTAAACTGTGAAATTATGCCTGAACACGCTGGGTTCTATGCCAATAGGTTTGGACGAAAATGATCTGCAGATTATTTACTATAAAGGCAAATTATATGCTTCACCCTGTGCAAACTGCTGAAACTTCTGAAAATTGTGAAGCATAGCTGTCATTTTCCTCTAAACAAATTTGAAGCTTACAAAGCTAGAGTGAGAGATTGAAATATTTTAAAAATTCACATTTCCATGTTTTCCTTATAACAGTGTTTAGACGTTGTCAACATCGTTTTTGATTGCCACTAGCATATCAGTTTCTCTCTGAAAGTAAAAGTTTGATATCAAACAATAAAATTATTTTTCTTTAACTTTAATACGGCTTGGGGGGAAATAACGTACTAATAAATTTATACCAGCTCTCGGCATATGTTCAGTTTGAATTATTAACTTTCCTAACCGATTATTTTAATCGTATATAATTCAGGCATCATGTTATTTACCTCTTAAATGAATAATGTTTCAAAGCTCAATATAAGAAAACTCCATCCATAAAAATGTACCGATAATTCTTATTCTAGTTATACGTTCACCTCAAACACGTCTCTTCGCACTTTTATATTAGGACAGGTATAATTTTTCATATTTATTGCTAAACTGAAGTGTTCTTTACCGCATTTCCAGTAACAACGTCTATACTAGCTTCGTAAGCAAAGGTTTTGAGATTAATATTGTAAACACTTAATCAATGGTATTTATAATTGTCCTCTCTTCATATTAGATAAATTACAAATCTCTGTAATAAATATACATTAAGAATTACATGGTGAACAATTTGTTCTTTTCAACAGAAAGTCTGTTGGAAAGAACAAATTGTTCACCATGTACTTCTTTAATGTTTAATATTTCCCTGATGATATTTTGCTCACAATTTATAAATTCTAATTTATTACATAAATTTGTAAATTACTTGTTGAGTATAAATTGAAACAATTGTAGGAATTGTTATCAATATTTTAATAACTTTATTATTAACCATTAATTCTCCATTTATATTTCTTAATTGAAAATAAATGATATGCATAATACATACCAATTTATTGTAGGGATTTTTTTCCTAAAAATATAAGGTATAAGACCCGTACAATCTTGGATTTAATCATTTCTTTATATACATATTCCAGAATTTGATGAACATATATTCATATGAATAAGAATAACTTATGTTGTTAGGCTGCTGTATTTGTGTATTTGTATTAGCAGAGGTCTTAATAAACATTTTTGGTTATGGATTGATAAACCCTTCATAAATGGTTCGTCCAGTGATCTTAGAAAGAGAGATGATAGAGAGTGAAAGTGAGAAACAGAGCAATAGAGGATCATTGTCTTACGGCTTGTTGAATATATACATATTTTCATGAAATTTTGTGGTGATGTATTTTCATTGTAATAGAATTGCGATTATGTTTATAAAATTTTAACAAATAACAACATATTAACATATTCATTCCGCGCGCACACACATGCATACATGATATATATATATATGTTAAATCAAATTATTTTATTTTATTTTAGTTATTTTACGCAGGTAACAATTTGTGATATTACCCATGGTGGCAAAGTTACTCTCATATTACAGTAAACACTCCTGTGTTTATGTATGGTCTTAATATATTCATTTTCTTTAACGCGCATAGCTCTTTTTAATTGGAAATCTTATTGCGACGTTAATATTGATTTCAATGACACTGAAGACGCTTTCACTTTAACAAAGTTGATCTATTTGTTAGTGCGTCGTTTACACACGGACATCAAATTGATCTTCATAAATGTTTAAAGATTAGTCATTAGCTGACCAAATTCCCTGTAAATATTGAAAAGAACAGGTGGTTTTAATCTTCTTTATTGATATCAGACGCCAGACAGGAACTTATCTGTCTGGACACATATAGAAACAATGCTTGCTCTGGTTTGTCATCGTATTATATATCCCCTGACTTAACGTATTGTCATGTGCTGGATGTGGTTTTACAACAATTTTGTGTCAATCCTGTAGTTTTATCAATATACAAATAAAAATTTCAATCGAACAATGTAGAAGAGCAGGTGGTAAAAGCAGACACGGGCGGCATACTTCTGAGCGACATTTTACTTGATTTAAACATTAAAAAAGTATCAAATTTACTTCCAATACACATGTCTGTGAAATTAGTTTGTATTAATAAGTACTTTATTATTTGTTGGACTGAAAGAAAGTACTACCGTCAGGTATAAAATATTGCAAAGTATACTCACTTCATAAGTCTAATATTCAAGATTTAGCATTGCCGTACAGTTTGAAAATTCAAAAGATCGAAATGCCCGACATATTTGTATCTGGAGTTCATTGCATAGTATTATATACATTTCTGATTTTAAAACATACTTATGGTATATACAGTAAAGGTTTACAATTTTTAAACATATAGAGAGATGAGTAAATATGTAATCGCTTCATATGAAAATGCGTAATTTAAAATAGTTAATCAACTATGACAATCCCATGTAAAGGCATTGATTAGTTCCAATGTAGGATATTAATATCTCCAAACAAGCAAACTATACATCCGTTTCTTTCCGTAGTATATCTTGTAAAATCTCTTTATATATATATATATATATATATGCACCGTATCCCTCTATTGCCTTCAGTAAAACGTCGTTGGCTGCACCGGGTGTATATGGGAAAATACATTCCCAATTTACCACGCAACAGATGTAAAACTGGAAAACATATGCTCGCAAATTGAGATTCTGAAACCACACCACTCTCTTTTATTTGGTTCTATTAATTTACTCATGCTTTTATATATTCACGTGGCAAAATTTCCAACTATTTTGGTAATAAATATTTCTCTTATTTGTGGCATAGATTGAGTGTGTAATTCGCATTAAACCTGGTTCCACCCATTTTCTCTATAATGTTTATTCATCGCTCATTTCCAAAATTTTGCAAAATAATTGCAAGCTATATAAAAAGTAATATTGCATCAAATAATATTACTGTAATCACACGCACGCACGCGTGCATGCACACACACACACACACACACACACACACACACACGCATACACACACACACACACACATACACACACACACACACACACACACACACACACACACACACACACACACACACACACACACACACACATATATATATATATGTAAAGAATTTCGTCATTTCTAAAGCAGATATTTTGGCAGCCATTCGAGTATTATGACATTTCGCATATTCCAAACCTCCCCGAAACTTGAATTTACATTTTGGGAAAGTAAATAATTTCTGACTGTCAATGATTCTATACGTACATGTGTGTGTACTTTTCACACGTACATGCATGCGCGCACGCACACACACACTCATACACGCATACGCACCCACATAGACACACAGACACCCACTCCCGTACACTGGCACACACATTTGCATATATAGATCCATGATATTTTCAGCAATGATTTGTTATTGTATAAGTTTCATATATAATTTAACTGAGAGGTACCTAAATACATGATTACATCCTGACTACTAATGACCGATCGATTTATAATGCTACACTATAAAATTCACGAATGAGGCGAACAAATAATCACGAGATGTATATTAAATATTTATAAGTTTATCGTACAATGCTTAACCCTATCTCTAATCATAGCAGACCTTCATTAAGCCATAAGCTTCCCAATAGATGCATTCCGATGTGCATGTGATTGAGCATGTTGCAAGTGTTCATTATTATTTTGGGTTATATACAATTAGATTGAAATAGTTATCGATTGCAATAACGTTGAGTGGAGGAACATTGTGTAACTTTACTTATGGTTAATTAGATTGTAAACTGCTGTATGCCGTCTTGCGTTCCGATTGAAAATGCATTTGTAATTTTTAAATGTCGTGCTAAGTGTCAATAGTTGATGTGTTCTTAATGGTGTATACTGCTGCCTGGTAATTGGCTTATATTTGCAGCATCTACGAGAGTAGGCTCAAAATATTCATAGGCTGACCAAGATACTTTCATTGAATGAGACTAAATGAAGTTTACTTTCAACATAGTCCGCCTTGCCGTTCATTCATTTCTTCCATCGGTGCTTTACTACTTGGGTCGCGTTGGTGAAGATGCTTTCATCCTGTTGGTGTAAGAAGTATTCAACAGCAGATGAGACGTCATATCATCACCGCGATACTCGTTCGCAGCTGTGACGTTTTCACGTTATTAAAAACAGATGATAATCAGAAGGCCCCACATCTGGGAAGCTCATCAATCAGATGAAAGACACTGTTGCGCACAGCTGCCGTTGAAACGAAGGGCTTGTGCGTTGTTGCATTGCCCCATGAAAAAAGAAACCTTTTGTCAGACTTCCCGGGTGTTTCGTTTTAATAGAATTTCGTCAATGCCTCACCACTTGACATAGTACACTCCATTGATTGAGCGATCATTTTGAAGATGGTCAATAAAAACTATGTTTTTTGCCTCCAAAAAACTTTCCTTGCAAATGAAACAACCTTGACTTTATTTGGTGCAGGTAAGGAGGAGTGTGTTGACTGCATAGATTGTCTATTTGTCTCTGCTCCAAAGTGATAAACTGAACACTCATCCTGTGTTACAAAACGTGTGATGAAACCAGATGGAACCGCCTCAAACAATGTCAGGTTGTTCCGTGATGGGACCAGACTGTGCACTTTTGATTAGGTATCAGAAAACATGGCACGAACCTTCGTTATGTCAAACTTATTGTGCAGAATATTCTCGGTTCTCTCGAAAGGATATTCTAATAGCTTGGGTCATTTGGTTACCAGCTAATCACCTGCAATCCATCAGAATGTGATGGACATGATCAATGTTTTCATTTATAGTGGCAATTGCATGACGCCAGACCATGGGATATCTTCTAAGACACTCCCTTTCACTCCTAAATTCCACTACACAATTTTGTGCTGTTGATAAACTTGGAGCGTCATCCGCTAATATAGCAATCACACCAGCATGAATGTCCTTAGGGGCGAAACACTTTTTGTGGACGACGATGTGAATTTCTTTTCTCCATTTTCAAGAGAAATCGTTACTATTTACATGTGAAATTGTTTTTGAACAGTCAGATGTTAGTTTACATGGAAGGAAAGAGTGAAGTTGTTAATAAGAAGTGTTTAAATTCATGTAGGCAAGATTTCACGAATCATACACGAATTCTTCAGAGCCAGCCAATGAACGTTTCAGCTCACCCTTATATGTGTAGAAATATGCATTAGGTTAATCACTGATACAAAAATGTTGCTGTTCTAATTCTGTAAATCTTGCGTTCCACTGTTGCTACGCATGTATGAATATGTCACGTAGATACACATCATTGCATATACAGCCAACTCATTCATTTTTCAGAAATATTTACCCCATAATTAGTCAATAAGACGCATCACGTTCCATTAACGGCATTTCTGGTTTTATTTTTTGTAGAAGTTTTGACGATTATATATATTTTACGCGGTATTTGAGGTCCATGCAATAACCAAATTTAACAGTTCGAATTAGCATGTTTACTTTGACTTTCTGTAGATTTGTTTTGCAATATTAATTGCAGTAAATGTAATGCCTGAGGAATACGGGATCCAGTTATTTTCCTCAGAGTAACATCGTACCACACACCTATACAATATAATACTATATATATATATATATATATATTTATATATATATATATATATATTAATGAAGCTGCATTATTCTAAGAAATACTAATACTAATTTGCTTTATTTATTCTCCTAATTAGAGATAAATATTGGGGATTTCCAGGAATCGAATATATACATATTGTACAAATACTGTGAACTAAGAATTATATATATACACATATATACACATACATACATTCACTTGCTCAAAAATCAATCGATATCAAAATATTATTGAAAAAGTTGAAAGGAATACTAAATAGGAATATCCTGTGTAGAGAACCAAAATAAGCAAATACTATCGTAATTACAACATTTATCGTTAAATTATTATCGGAATTATTACCAATCTAGCATGAATGATAAATGTCTTACTATATTTCAATGAAAAATTTAAGTCCTGTATTTAAATCAATCAGCTCAAGTACTTGATTCGGAATATTCCCCTTTAATCTCACCGTTAATAACTTTATTGGTGCTACATATATCCGTTCTTATTTTATGGCACCTAAATATATTTATATAAAATGGAAAATGGCAGGTTTTGAAATTCGATAGGGGGGGCCATCATATATGAGTCTATTAGATGTTATATCAGTAATTAGTAAGTAACATCTGAATGTGCCATCACGTGTCACAATATTTTTGTTTGAAACAGAACAGTGGTCAGTAGATAATGTTTGTTAAAATATATGTTATGGCTGATTTATATATATCCCGTGTATCCGTTGTGTCACATCTCTTTCCTAAGGGCATGTTATAATTTGTCAAACAAGAAGACATTATTTCTATGTAAAAGACAAAAGACCACGTAAAGTTTTCGGCCACAAACGTCTGAGTATGCCGAGATGTAAGTGAATTTTAATTTAAATTTGCGAGAAAACTTGTAGAATGTGTACCGTAATATTAATAACATTACAAGATATAATTTCTTCAACGTTTATCCTAACATCTTAGGTTCCACGCTAAACTTTGTTCTCTATCGATCAGCGATCGATAATATTACCAACAATATACAAGGTCTGATGCAATTTATTATATAAACTTTTGCAAACAACAGCAATCTGTAAAGTCACACAATTCAATTATCTGATCTTCTTCCCACAGGTTACGTCAAAAGCAGTAGAATGCTAAAGAAATTCAATTCACTACATGCTAAAGATAAAAGAATTGGTAGATATTTTCTGTATATTAATTTACCGTTACTAGTGAAGAATATAAAGTTTCGGGATTTTGCTACTAGGGTAATAACTTTTAACTATTTCCTCAACTCTCGTAGAAAGACAGCGATTCAAAACTTTTTCCTGAATTCTCACATTATCTCAGTTAACTAAATTCTTATACTTTTCATCAGTTTAAATATTGGCGTTAACATACCCGCATATTCTGGATATTTGTATATAATAAATCAATGTCTATGTAACTTTAAGTTTGTTGGTTAATATATAAGATATGTTTTATAAAATTTATTACGTATACGCTTGCAGTTAGATTAATTCACAGAATCATATTAAGATATATGCGTAATATATAAACTGATGAATATTGCCACTAGATATGAAGTCTATGTTTTCTCTCATTACATACTTAAGTTTTCTTTTATAAATTCATATATGAGAAGTAAATAAAAATATATTCAAAAGAGAAAACGAGTAATAAAAAGGACGAATGCTATGTCTACAAGGATATTTTCTCTCATTGACATAAATTTATCTTTAAAATTCATGCACCCCTAAATCTGTTTCATACATACATGTATACAGTCACACATATACACACACATGCACACACACAAACACACTTCGACATATGTGGCGGGGGTTGTGCGTGACTGTAAATACTATACTAAAGTCATTCAAATGAAACAGAGATGCTGCAACACAATTAGTTAATCTAACGTAACGTAATCCATGATAGCTAGTCACTGCTGAGCAAAATTTCATTTAGATGATAACTAGTATTTTTCCTTCGACAGTTTTGTGTGTGTGTGTGTGTTCGTGTCTGTGTTTGTCCCCCTCCCCATCAGTTAACAAACGATGTTGGTTTGTGTACGTCCCCATTACTTCGCGATTCGGCTAAGAGCCCGAGAGGATAAATGCCAGGTTTAAAAAGAATAAGTCCCGGGTTCGATTTTTTTCGACTAAAATGCGGTGCTCCAGCATGGCCAATGTCAAATCACTGAAAAAAGGTAAAGACTAAAAGAAAATACATCGACTGTGATAAATATTCGTTCGAGCATGAGGCCTGTCATGTGTACGCACCACTGAGCAGGCCCAGGTGATGCCGAAATGTGTCGGGCGCTCTCGCTGGCACATCTGCAAAGGGATACTATTTATTTTGTTCGTAGAATAGCATGTCTATAATACATTATATGTTAGGAGACATATCCCACTAACTGGCCTATTGACAGTAGGTACAGATTACATATTATATGTACATAGCTGCATAAATCTCGATGTCTCTGTTTATCTGTGTGTATGTGTGTGCACATGTATAATATAAAAGTACAAAGTGAGAGACAGATTACTATTCTGAAATTAATGTAGATTTTGTCAATATATAGAGAAAAATTAATGCGAACAAGCAGGTAATCTTACTTATACATTACTTTGCATTCCTGCTAAAAATATATTGTAATTGGATAAAACGATAGTTATCCAGTCACATGATAGTTGTTCTTCAGTAAACTTGATCCTACGTGTTGCCCAGGTATACTCAATTACCGATATGCAGTCTTTGAAACTATAGTGCAAAGTCATCATATTTCATTTAAGATTGACTTATCTGCTTCTTTTTTTTTAATAATATAATTAGATTTAGGTTACTCTTATCTTAAAACATCAATGCATGTATTTATGACTATGTATATATGCATATGTAAAACTTCCCGTGGTTATTCTGCTTTAAACAAATGCAAGCAAACATATGTATGTATCTATGAATGTATGAATGTATGATATCAGTATCTGAAGTAAAAATACGAGTTAATTTACATAGTTACTCTACCAGCCAACTTGTAGAGACGAATTACCGATAATACGTAGTAATTTGACTTCCACTATTTATAGAGTAAGAAGATTATATAGACATCAACTTTAACTGTAGCGAATCTGTCACAATAATTACTGATATCGTTTTGATCCAAGCATTCATTCATTACGACCTTTTGAATGCACGCTATTCTCTTTGTAATTGCCTACTTTATTCTATGACGAAGGCCAAGCTGGGAAGATATTTAAATCGTATATATCATATAACTTATAATCATTATATTTTAAATATTGAAGTACATTTATGTATGTATGTAAATAAAGATATATATATATATATATATATATATATATATATATATATATATATATATATATATATATATGTGTGTGTGTGTGTGTATATATATATATATATATATATATATATATATATATATATATATATATATACATACATACATATATATAACGAATTCATTCTTTTAAATATTCATTGTCTGGGAATCATGTAGTGGCACAATCCGGTGACTTTTGGAAGTAATTCGTGTATATCCACCCGATGAAAACTGTTTTCTTTTACGCGATGTAATATCTTTGTTCGTCAATTAAAAAATTCAGTGGAAAATGATGTAGTTAATGAACCGTTATTTAAATGTTATTTTTTATGCACACACATATAAACATTTCCATATTCATGTCCATATGGATGTATGTACGTATGTGTGTGTGTGTATGCCTAAGTGAAATGTTTACATGAAAGATTGTTTGTTTACTACATACATGGGTTTGTGGTTCTGGGTGCATTCAGAATCGATTTTTGATATTAGCGATGAAAACAATCGTTATATAGTGTACAGTCTCTACATTTTACCAGAAAGTGAAGTTACTTAAGCGTCTCTCAAAAGCGCTTGAAAAGTAGACCATCTTCTAAATGTGTAACATAAACAATTCAAACAGTGATATAGTATTGCATTCATTGAGGTCTATTTGATTGGCCCAAATAAAAATAATTTTTTAGACAATGGTAGAAACGCTCATCTGAGCAATGATTTAATTAATGAATTTGCATGGAAAACATTTTATATTTTCACGTTTTCAGTCTTGTATACAAAACAATCGGTAATTAGGAGCACTCACTAAAGTATATTTTTATTCATAAACAACGGTAGTTTCGTCTTGTTATACATATATGTGTGTATGTGTATGCGTGTATGTGTTTGTACGTGCGCGCGCATTTGTGAATGTGTTCTTGTGTGATATAATTTATGCACGTTGGAAACCATTTGACATGAAATGTAATAATTTCTCGCATTATTTGACCCAAAATTCGTGGTATAGGACATACATGCAATTGCTTACCTAATTCATCTTGTTTAAACAATCGAAAATTAACCATTCTGATGTCTAAAGCAGGAATATATATCCAGTTCCATCACTTGTGACCTAGCGTAAATCTAATGAAAGCCAATGTACTTCAATATTTAAAATATATTGATTATGAGTTATATGATATATACGATTTAAATATCTTCCCAGCTTGGCCTTCGTCATAGAATAAAGTAGGCAATTACAAAGAGAATAGCGTGCTTTCAAAAGGTCGTAATGAATGAATGCATGGATCAAAATGATATCAGTAATTATTGTGAAAGATTCGCTACAGTTAAAGTTGATGTCTATATAATCTTCTTCTTACTCTATAAATAGTGGAAATCAAATTACTACGTATTATCGGTAATTCGTTTCTACAAGTTGGCTGAAAGAGTAACTATGTAAATTAACTCGTATTTTTACTTCAGATATTGATATCAGTTTATTTGAGGTTAAATTGTGAAATTTATTCTGAAGCCGCCTTGCAAACACAGTACGATGTACACGGTTTTTTAAATGCTAAACATACTATATTATGCGTAGAATAAAAAAAAAACAGTAATCATGAATCGAGGTTACATTGCAGTAAACAACATTATATAAAATAACCATCATTACATAACTACACACTTATGAACTTTTATGGGAAGAAAGTAGAGAAGATGAGTTGATTTATACTAATACATACGAATTGTATATTTGCATAAAGATTTATTGTTGGAACACACGCTTAAGAATTTTCAGAAGGCATTCAACATATAAAGGAGAAATTTCTGTACTAAAGCACCGAAGAACGTGTCAAAAGATTTAAAAACAATGTTTTATCAGTTTCGAATATTTGGGAATGTTAGTATTTAGGGCATAGATTTAAGAGTGTTTGATGTTTATGGAATTTTTTTTAAATATCCAATGCGAATCCAATAAGTATGTCCTTGTCATTCTGTCTACTGTTTGAGTGATACATAGCATGTGTATCTAGAATCACCTTTGCCGACAACAGTCTATTCTCTGCAAATGCTTACACACATCGGCTTTCGGTTCTGTAAATATGGAACGTATTGATACACTATTTCATATTGTAAATTATTAAGTTAAAGTGACGCAAATCCAAAGTGCGGTGAGCTACGAGCTACTCTGAATGACTTTGAGTTTGTCTATAACAGTAGCGGACTTTGAGGTTAGGTGAATATTACTGAATACTCAAAGAATTGGTATTTTGGCGGAAATGATACAGTGTAAAATCGAACTGGAGGATGATAGTTGCTAGAGGATATAGAGAAAAAGAATTGGTGTATACCTTAATCTTTTGTCATAAGAGTTTATTTTCTTTTCTCCAAATCTATTGCAGAAAAATAAGAGTTAAATTGAATAACATGTTTCATAAACATGTTGCAAGGCAAGACATATATTCTGAGTTGCGTTATTTCCAGGGAAGTTTAACATGGAAGGCTACAAGTTATAGATTTAATCTGATACCATAAACATATTTATCACTAACGTATCCGGATTTCAGGGTTATTTCCCTTCGTCGGCGCCCGATAGCTGCTGACCTTGGCGAGAGAGACAAAAACCTGGCAATCTTATATCTTCTTTTCCAGTGAAATTCTTCACTGATATCGAAAAGGTGAAAACAAGCAATGTTAATTCTCTAAATGAAGTATTAACAGTAACTGCACGATAAAGTGTAGTATATTGCCACTTAAGTGTGGCTGACCCCTAGGGGCTAAAAGCAACAGTAACATCCACCCCTAGGGGTCAGCCACACTTAAGTGGCAATATACTACACTTTATCGTGCAGTTACTGTTAATATTTCATTTAGAGAATTAACATTGCTTATATATATATATATATATATATATATATATATATATATATATATATATATATATATATATATATATATATATATATATATATATATATATATACATATGTATGTATATAAAGACACACTCACACACACATACACAGGAATATCCCTCATATATATATATACATATATATATATAAATATATATATATATATATATATATATATATATATATATATATATATATATATATATATATATATATATATATATATATATATATATATATATATAGATATATATATATATATACATTGTAAATATTTTACATGTTCTTTTCATGAATATGTAAGGCTTAGTTTGTGAATGTACTCCGAGTATTATATTGTCAAATATCTAATGTTCTCTTGGCAAGTGGTGCTGAGCAAAAATCATATTAAAAAAATATATCGCAATATATTAATCTAGGCATTTATACTTCAACAAAATGTTAGAACACCGTTCCCATAGTGACATATTCAATTTCCACGAATTACGCTATTCATATATTCATACATTTTGATGGAAAATTTAGTGATATATCTTGTTTCCGTTATCTAACGTATGAAATAAAGAAAAAACAACCAGTAAAACGGCTGATTTATAGCTGGAGAATAACCGGTTGTTTTTTTGTTTTGTTTTCAATGTGTCCGTATACAAAGTACAATGGAGACATTATGCGACAATCAACAATTTTAAATTGCTGGTAGATATCTAAATATCAAAAGTGCTACCTGCTAAATGTCAATAGTATTACCTGAAATAATCACTAATTTAGCTATCTTTGATGTACATTCCAAATGTTTCTGAAGTTTTGTTACCATTCTCCAGCAAAACACCCAATTTAGACATTTTGCAAATATTAATATAGGTGTGTTATACAATGTAAAATTAGATTTTATAGTTCTTAATATTATTATTCACTAAACTCCAGATATATTTAGATGGTAGCTTGTTGAACCTTTAAAGCTTTGGATTTACGTATTGTTTCTATAATATTTTTAACCGAATTTTCACTAAACCTAAATATATCGGCTTCAGTGACATTTGTAACAGAATATACGGGGTTATTAATCCATTATTATGGAAGACCATTATTATTATTTTTATACAGGAGAGAGGATGGATATCAATTTTGTTTTAGTTAAGTGTTGAAAAGTTTTGCTTATACGTACAATACAGCATATTCTTATTTAATAACGCAATAACGAACTTGCTATTTTGTGATAATATTCTTACTTCATTTCTTTTTTTTACCTGTGAGTGAATGCTCATTTATAAATTTTACAGAAGTACTGGTAACTTTTACAAGAGCAGTATGGTGTACTTTAGTATATCAAGTACACGTTTTAGCGTATTTAATGTAATTAACAAGTGTAACAAATTAGGTTTATGGTCGTTTATAGAATGTCTCTGAAGAGAAATAATCTAAAGTATTGAATATTAAACAGGTCTCTTTTCCAATTCACTTCGCAAAACAGCTACAATTTAAAAGATGTTTGTATGACGACTGAATCGCTCGCTTAAGAAATGAACTGTATTAATGAATTATGACTCACAAAAACCTTTACTGAAATATATTTAATTATACATTCTTTCTTAAAAGCAACTAAAAAAAAATGAGGAAAAAATTATCCGCATATACTGGTGATGAATACTTACCGTTTACCAACATCATAAATCCAGTTCAAATATACTGAAAGATACACGTAGATTGAAATAATTTCTTCGGATATCGGATATGTTTTCAATGAGTAGAGAAGATTTTCACTGAAAAAGACTCTCTTTTAGTTTATTTTCTAATCTATATTTTTTCAACTCGGAACTGTATTATCGGAAGGTATAGGACTATATTATCGGAGGGTATTATACATAAATGTATTACATGCTTTGTACATGTATATGTGAACATATTAAACAGTCGTCCTTAGCTAATTGAAGAAGTCTATATTTGTGGATTTTTTTTCATTTTTATCAATCAGGCAATCACAAAATGTAATCACTTTCGGCGTGCTACTCCGTATTAATTGTTTGCATTTTACCAGGAAGTCTGATATCTGTTTTGCATGAACAGCAACATTGGGCAAATAAAAATTACTCGAGTATCAGTTTCGCGACAAACACAATTTTTAAAATTAATGTAATTAAGGCTCGATCTAAATTTCTGATGATTCCTCAGTCTGTCTTTAGATCTATGTATCTATCTGTCCCTTAGTTTATCTTTCTTTCTCCCCATGTTATTATACACATACAGAGACGTATATGTTTCTCCGTATGAGTATAATAACATATACATCTCCTAATGTGCATATATTTAAATCACTGAGTGGGAGTATATATACATATTTAAA
>NC_142932.1:26275444-26295444 GCF_046866305.1 Octopus bimaculoides | reverse complement strand
TTAAGATCACAGAGACTAGAAACACCCTACTTTTCATAAGATGGTACTATTTTAGTATACACATTTGTATATTATTTAAGTTCGCATATGTATAGTCATGTTTATACGAGAAGCACGGTTGTAATAGTTTGTAATTAAGTTCATCTGTACTATATATATATATATATATATATATATATATATATATATATATATATAATACAATTGCATTTATGCGTGCATGCATACGTATGCATTTCATATGTCAACCAGTGAAGATGCACTGAGAAATGTTTTGTCTCAAAAATTGACGTGCATGATGTATTTAATTTCTACATTATCTTTTAATGTCAATTGTTTCATGTAATCAATTGGAGTCTCATTGATATAATTTACTTATTTGAACACAATACATTATTGCTGTATTACTCCATGCGTCAATTTGTTCAAATATGCAATACTTTTATTTTGTATTCTGAATGATTTACTTTTGTTTCCGTCTCAATGTGTTTAATTCGTTGACTACACATCTCAAGTGTTTATTGATAGTTCCACTTTCAATCTTGTAGTATTCAGAATAAGCTAGCTGGTATACAATGCTTGCTTTCTCTTGATATATCAATATATCATACATATCATTTTGCATGAGTAGAGATGAAAGACTCATATAATATCAGGTTATATGACTGCCATTATCTACACCCATCTATTGTATTTTCCATGTGTGTCATATGTGTGTCACGCAATATGAATTGGTTCTATTGTCATGGAGTAGTGTACGATTTGACAACACCATTATTATGAAAATTGTTAGAGCGTCCCAAACTTTATTATTATTATAGAAAATGACAAAATGTAAACAGAGTGGGGAGTAAACGTGTTTTCTACAGTCCGTCCAACAGCCTTCCACAGATATCCCACGTACACATCGGGCGCAAATCCAAATGAAATTGTGGTCGGTTTCATTTCCAAGTTAGCAATCAGTGGCGGATCCATCTTTGTCCTTATCACTACGAAACAAAAATATTCATCTATTTACTACACGTGCCTTTAAGACACAATACAGATACGTACAATCGACAGTAAAAGTTAATAAAGTAGTAAGGAGTTACTTTAAGCTATCCACATAACTGACCGTAAAAATCTGCTTCAACATGTCTTCCAAATAGCAATTACTCTCTAAACTAATGGAACCCATTCCACACCAAAAAGTGAAATATTTCGATATCTTTATTCTTTCAAAATATAATAGATACATAAGTAAATAGAATGCTTCGTTCATATAACGAGACACTTTTTCGGAGGAAATACGAACTGAAATATTTCGTAGTTTTATAGGTATTTTTAATACACACACACATAAGTGTATATATATATATATATATATATATATATATATATATATATATATATATATATATATATATATATATATATATATATATATATATATATATATATATATATATATATATATATATGTATGTATGTATATACATATAAACATACACACAGTACACATATATAAACACATTATATAGAAATACGTATAAACATTCACATTATATATATTGAAATATATATATATATACATCATCCCTAAAGGTTTCCGCCTCCATTTCCACCCCACCCTCTACTCTGCTGCAACCACCCTACCATTCGCCATGATAGATCGCGCATTTTTTCTTTCCTTGTTTCTCTCATTGTTTCTTTCAGTGAAGAGCGTAGGCTCGAAACGTTAAAGCCTTTTTCAATTCCCGAACGTTATACTAATACATCTATTTGTTATATACATATATATGCCTATACCGTAATGACAAAATTATTGAAAAACGAGCACAGCTGATGTCTCAATGTTTCAGTGTGTCCCTATGCAATAATAGATTTATGCAGTAAAAAATATTTGACTGAATCGTCCAGTATGAGTTAATAATTCTGAAAAATTGTATATAACGTTGTGGCGTTATATACAATCTATACGATCTAGGAATGTGACCTCCATCTGAAGCAACCACTTTGTGAAATGTTCGTTATATTATTTTGCAAATATGTAAACTTGAAACAGACAAACTTTAGAAAACGTCTTTAAAAATTGGATGACAGTATTTTAAAAATAAGTTTGACATTTCATTAATAGTTTAGTAGTATTTAAATTCGCAAATTTGCATTGTGTCTTCTTAGCAGCTGTTCAAATTATTTTGTAACTTGTGGTCAAAAGCTATTTAGGAGGATACAATAGTCAACAGAATATGAATACAGAACAAAATGTTTTCGTCTAAAATATAACGCTGCTTATTAATTTTTTTTTTATCTAAAGCAGCCTTGTGCATGATGGCATACATTTCACGTGTCAATGCTATAAATATTCAGTATATCAATCCTATGTTTATTTTATATAAAGCAAGGTATTAGTGGAACACATTAGGTTTACATAATGTAATTCTGCGCACACACAATTAAACATTACCAAGCAATGCCATGTTATGTTTTAATTTGTCACATGATATGCTATACATTTAATAACACCGAAATTTCTTCCAAAGAAAAGGGGTTCAGTTCTTCCCGAGCATCGGGCAGCTGAAACATTGTGAAATTATAACACCTTAAATGACGATCATGAAAGTACAAAAGCGAATGAACACATTTTCCCATTGTTTTTGTATATTTGGAAATGATATTTAAACACAAGTAATTTTTTCATAAACAAGAATATATTTTTCGTAAAGATATATATTAGATACTTACTTTTGTAAAATAAAGTTCATATTCACAAAATGATATATTTTTTAGGAAGTTTGAGTCAGTGTCATATGATGTAAATTGCCCAAAATTATACATAATACTAAAAGTAGAACAATTTCACTGCTCGACGTTATGATAGGCGTTGAAACTGAATGTTCTAATCTAATCTATATTCAATACATTTCAAGTTTTATTTACAGCAATTTTCTACCACAATTTGCTACCGCAATTTTCTCCACAGACGCAATGAAGAGACACTGCAGAAGAAATGAAAATCAATCCAGATATATACTGAAATAAAATAGAAAATTTGAAAACAAAAAGCGTTTCCTTCAGCATAAAGAGGACTAATAAATAATAAAATATGAGTAAGGCTAGAAAATTAATGTCATATGGTCTTTTCAATTTAAATGCAGAAGACAAAGCGTTTTGCACTTTATGAACGTATATATAATGCTGAAGATATTGGTTAAACCTAACTAGAAACCATGGGATGAAAACCATTCAACGAACGCTTCATCGCAGCAAGATTACATGCAAACGTAATCATATACGAGTATGTACCAACAGAAGATGCATCAAGCATTGATATTGGTGTTTGAGCAGGTAGGTAACATTTTCATAAATAGCCACTTGCAGTATATTTAAAATTTTATCAGGTGACCTAAATGTACCCTTCAGCAAAAACAGTCAAAGTGCCGAGGGTGTAACTGGACCATTTGGCTGACAAAATGATCAAACGACAACAGTGAGCGGATTGTACTTTTCTGTAGCATGAAGTACATCAGAATCGTAAACATACATCAAATATTAGACCATTACAGACAGAATTATCAACAACGATATTGATTCTATGTGTCTCAGTCAGGGCTAGTGATCATCCGTGAAAGATTTTAAGGCACAGAGACGTGCAGACGTAGGGTCAGACTATCACGTATTGCAAGCTGAAATAGGTGTATATTTAACTTTTCAAAACCGAGAAAACGAAGATCTACGCAATTGATAAGTTAAAAAACATACAAACGCCAAAGCATTTGTAGACAACTCCAACAAAGATGGTCCAGCATCTCCAGAACATAGAACTGCATCCGGAGAAACATTTGATTTAATTTAAAGAAGTTGTGAAACAGACCGCCAATGAAATGATAGGATGGAGAGGCGGATTAGAGACAAAGCAGTGGACTCAAGACAAAAAAAATGGGATCTTATAGATAAAAGAGAAAAGCAAATGAAAACATAAAACGTGGTGTAAAAATAGAAGAAAATTAAATGGAAATGTATAAGAATACCCATGTCTGGACTATGAGGTTAAACAGAGATGGCCTGACGACAGAAAAGCCTAGCTAGACTAAAATGCACAGAGGAAAAGAGGAGTTGTGATATAAGAACGCTATAGAATATAATTAAAAAGTTATATGGAGCAAAGTGCAGCTCAAATACAGCAGTGACGCATAATCAGAGAACTTTTTTCCTGACAACATAACAACACACACACACACACACACACACACACACACACACACACATATACATACATACACACACACACACATATATACATACACACACACACACACACACACGCACACACACACATATATATATATATATATATATATATATATATATAACAAATTATATAGAAGAAAAACGGTATGCACGAGAAACTTTATTGCTCACAATGATTCTACATCGAACTCACCTGGATAGAAAATTATACAACTAGTTGTGGTTCCACCCTCGGTGCAAAAGCGTCACACCAGATGATGTAATAAGAAGTATTTCATGAATTGAACTCTGTTTCGGCAGGATTTAATAGACCAGGCTCTCATTAATCTTACGTTTAAGACGGGCAGATAGAGAGAGAGAGAGAGAGAGAGAGAGAGAGAGAGAGGATTAAAGAGAGAGAATGAGTTAGATAAATTGATAAAGAGATAGATAGATATACAGACAGACAATCAGACACATAGACAGACAGACAGACAGACAGGTAGATAGATAGATAGATTGATAGATAGATAGATAGATAGATAGATAGATAGATAGATAGATAGATAGATAGATAGATAGAGGTTGTGGAAATGACGTAATATACAGATTCGGCAAACCGACCGATAACATACGCACCAGGCCTAAAAAAATTCCTGGGGTCGATTTGCTCAATTAAAAACATTTCAAGGGGGTGCCCCAGCATGACCGCAGTTACTTAACTGAAATAAGAGAAAAGATAAAAAGGATAATATACGCAACAGTCCTCAATAAAAAAAAATCGGCCAATAGTCTGATAAAACCTTCAATAGTTAATAAATCAGTTACATAAACACCTGCATAAGAACATGCATATATTTTACAATAATTTAGGCAATATGAAATTATTTGCAATCATTATTTTAGAAATATATTACATAACGAATTTAGTATTTCAACATGTATGACTGTAATTAATGTCTCAACATTGACGCAGAAAAATCGCATTTACTGGAGAATTCAGAAAACACCTGTCGGTATCACACCAAACCTTGTATTTATGTTTTCCTATAGTAAGATGTATTGGCAATGTATTGTGTGTGCAGGATCAGGTGCAACAAACTCACTAAGCACAGCTTTAATAAGAATATTAATGTTATTTTAAGGTTAATAACGTTTTATGAATCGTTATGAAGTAAAATAAGACCATTACATCCACAAGTAAAAGCAAAACAGTTTGAATTCGAACAGGTACTACATGTGGTAAAGTGGATATAGTGTTTAAAGTTAATATTTTCTAATAAAGATTAAGATACTTCATACTATATAAGATATATTATATGTATAAATTATCTGCCTATGAAAAAGCGCTTGATATCTCTCTGTAAAATGTAAATATTTCAAATATAAAATTATGAAACCAAACTACACTAAACATCAATATCATTTTATTGATTTATTTCCCAATGCTGAATCGTATGTAACTACTCAACCTTATTAATGACTCTATGGCCAGCAACATATATACATGTTCGTGCATGTTAACCTGTTTCAATAGGGGTCTGTCTTTAGATACGAATGTGTGTTAGCATATATTACATATGGAGTAAATTCCAAAAGGAACATCACGATTTGTTATTGATTATGTTCTATATATCTAAGTAAATTCATTTTTAACTGAAAACATCCAACGGAATACTTCATACAAAATTTATTTGCAAACGAATTAAACACAAATTATACTTAGATCTTTTTACATTTTCCATATCGGAAACGTTTGCTTTCATTACATTCTCTTTATAAAAAAAACACCCTGAGAAATGTACACACATTCAAAAATATTCCGCATTATACATCCTTATGATTTAAATCTCTTGGTTAGTTAACTTTTTTTAGGAGAGGAGCAATTATATTTAAATGACTTTTTGCGTGAGTTCGTAAACTAGATTGTTTTTATTTTAAAAAAAATAAGTGTTTGATTGTCATAATTGTATCATAGCACGTGCATTCACTGCTCTGCGGTACATTTGCTTTAATGCACAGCTTTTTTTGTGCTCTGATACGAATAGTACCGTTTCAAAAGAATTCAATTCATGTGTATTTAGCTACGTAATCTGTAAAATGTTTTGTTAAAAAATCACTTTACAAGTTTTGGAAGTGAACAGGTGTTTGTTTCAGCTGTTTAAATCATGTAAAAAAAACTATGGCTTATATATATTAACAATATTGCTTTCATTAATAATTTCAAATTGAGACGTTTAATATTTCCCCGCCTTAAGTTATGAAATTAATGTAACCTGTCAAAATAATAACGTTATTTGTTAACAGTCTCCTTACTTCCATTGTTATTTCTTAATATGTTACGTAGTCTACAATAACAATATATTTTCAAAGCCATAAGTAGCTTATGCAAAAAAATATTCTCCAAATATCTGCTGCAAATGTATAGATAATAGCAAAAATGTATATTTGCCTGTAATGTCAAGAAGTATCTAACTTGTTACCATCAATACATTTATGCCAAAGTTCGAGATACATTGCAGAAGATGTGAGACCATCTTAGGAGAGGCAGTTGTAACTGCAATCAATTATTGTAGTTTTAGGATATGAGTTCTATACATCTAACAAAGAGACGTGTCAAACAATTCTATTTCATATTGAAGGAGACAGCAGTAAAAGCATTTTGAACACCCCCGGTAAACACTAAAAAAATCTAAACAATCTTATGAAACGCTCCGTGCCGTTTATGAGTCGTGCTTCTTTTTCTCGCTTCGACATGTGATTCAAATATTTCCTAATATATTGGAGAGGGAGTAATTAACCAAAGTAGGTAATTTTCCCTAGGACGTAGATGTCGTCGGGGGAATTGTCCTATAGTGGTGGGGTGGGGGTAATTATCCTAATACGGAACTAGGCGGTATTTAAAATCTGATCAGAAAAGAAACTTAGCGTAAGGCATTATCTTAGACGATCTTGTGAATCTAACACTCTAACATCAGTTAATTGCATTATAGTTGGCAAAATAATCATTCAAATTCTCATTCAAATGAAACCCAACTGATGTGAATAGTACTCATAGTAATATAAATGATGGTACATCGTCAATGTCTTATTTTATTGTTGAAATATTCGGGTTTCATACAATAAGGATTTGGATATCAATTCTTGTTGGATAGGTTGAAAACAATTTATAATATTCGTATCTAACATTATTAATATCATGACTGTTACGTATAAAATATAACCCACTATAATTCAAGCAGAAGTAAACACTCAGGCACACACACATGTAATCATATGCTTGCGTATACACACACATAGAAACACACATGCACAGACAAACATGCAAACATAGACACGGTCACCCATTATTGGCAACCATTTAAGCATTCGTTTGTAGAGATTCTTGAGGGTTATTTTTATGAAGTGTTGAGTTGCGTTTGTTGTGTTTTAGCCCTTATTTCTCAAACAACTTTTCTCTGTTTCTCATTATCTATCGAGAACATTTTGCAAACTATATTTACTATCGTTAATTAGGCTGTATTTATTTAATGGAAATTTGCGGTTAAGTGAAGCAAGTGGGTTGACCGCCTACACAGAAATACTTGTGCTCATCCATAAGTATGTTTGCCAACAATGGACAGCTAATTTAGCTTCTACCTATTTGTTTCATTGTGCAATATCAGAACACGAAAAATGCCACGTAATCTCATTTGGCATTACGTTGTTTAGAAGAGGTATCCGATATAGAAGCAATTCTTTTTAATCTTTAATCATATAAAGTGTGTTGATGGATCTATTATATGAATTTGAATGTATTTACTCTCTTCATAAAGTTGAGGAGATTGTAGCACGCGAAGTGTGTAGATAGATAAAGGTGTGTGATACGTATTGAAATTTCCATGCAGATGATTATATTTGTGTGCGGTCATCTTGAAGTATACCGCTATTAGGTTATGCACGATCAAGAGGCTGAGAGGATCGAGATGATGAGGAGGCAGGTAATAGTTTTGGTGATTATGATAATCAGCATAGCGACGACGACATGCTGACATGGCGATATTAAGTCAATGAAAATGAGGATGATTATAATGTAGTTGAGTTCTGGTGGTAAGGAAGACGAAAACGGAGGACTGAATGAATGTGAGGAGAAGAAGGAGTGAATGTAAATGTGAATCCCGAAAGAATAACTATGATAGAATTATGTTGGATGGAAATAAGTAGTCGAAGGAGTTAAAGGATAGTTATTTTTTTTTTAAATGTAGTACAATAGATGAAAAGTAATGATGGCAATAAGGAAGAGGGTGATTTCGGGGGTTATTTTCAGTATAGAGAGAAACAATATACCCGAAATATATGCCGTTTCCATTTCACTGTCATAGTACTGTAATACTGTATGTTGTTAACAATAGTGTCATTGAAAGCTACATTGAGAGAGGCAGTGAATTGGAAAAGAGATGCAGCTAGCATGTTTGACAGCTTGACGATCAATAGAGAAGAAAATCCATCCTGTTATATGATCGGAAATCGAACATATTTCAACATCAGTGCGCAGTTAAGATGATTCGTGTAACGGAAGATGAGCATTTGTTTTGTTGATTTATTGGTATATTTTTATCTTTTTATTTTCGATTCGATTTTACTTTCTTTTATGTTCATATGAATTTTAAGTTAGTACGTGGATATACATGTGCATATTGTTATATTAAAACACTAGCAACTTTCTTCTTGTGAAGTTTGATTTTAGATTGAAGTTACTAATAATCTATTCTGAAGCCTGTGAATTTGAATTGAAGATTCAGATTATAAACCGCATAGTTGGCTTTCCATTGCACTTATCTACTCAGAAGTAAAGAATGACATGTACATTGCTGTAGTCACTATGTGAAGTAGAGCAGAGTATGTCTGCACATTAAGTGAGTCAAGCATGGGAAGAAAATGTTCATAGGTGATACCAAATATATATCACTACATAGGGATAAATACATACACACACACACACACACACACACACACACACACACACACACACACACACACATATATATATATATATATATATATATATATATATATATATATATATATATATATATATATATATATATATATATATATGTATGTATGTATGTATATATATACATAGATAGATATATTGCATTATTCTTTTATTTGCTTCAGAGCTTTGACTGCAGCCATGTCGGAGTATCCCCTTTAGTCGATCAAATCGATCCCAGAGTTTATTCTTTGTAAGCCTAATACTTATTATATAGGTCTTGTTTGTTGAACCGCTAAGTTACGGGGACGTAAACACACCAGTATCGGTTGTCAAGCAATTTTGGGGAACAAACACAGACACACAAACATGCACATATATATATATATATATATATATATATATATATATATATATATATATATATATATATATATATATATATATATATATATATATATATATATATATATATATATACGTAAAATATAGGGTAGCGAGTGTTGTTAGGAATTTCACTACCACTGGTCTAGCATGTATAAACTGTCAATAGACAACAGATTCTCGGAAATTGCGTTTGCGCGGTGAATTTGAAAAATTATAATGTATAACGATGAGAGGTGTGTTATTCGTCTCTTAATTATATGCTAATGTTTTGGCGTGGTCACTGATGAGAAATTCGCCAAGCAAATTAGGTCTGCCTGGAATACAATAATTATTTCAAGAGAGCTAGAATGAAAACAATCTGTCTCCAGCATGCTTGAAGTGCCGATACCTTTAAAAAACAACCAAAACCCGCAGCGGAATATACACATGGCTGAAAGGGGTCTAGTGAGAGAAAATTAAAAAGACCTTACATTAATTGTGAATTGGTTCCAATTTTTGGATAAAAGGAAAAATAGGCCTTCGTCCTGCGTCGACACAATACCCGCTGGTAAATATAAGTCCAAATAATTGTACTTACCGTCCAAAGCAAGTTCACACGTCTACATTAAAATATTTGCAAGTATCGATCGAAGGAATAGTTAAGCAATAAATGCTGTTCCGGTATCGTAGTCGTGTGAACTTGCAATGTAGACGTGTAAAGTTGCTTTCGGTGGCGTGTAAAGTTGTTTGATCTTACATTTTCCCCGTGTAATATGTTGACGAAGGAACAATGCTTATTTTTGATTTAATCCAGAAATTGGAATCAATTCACAATTAACGTGAGGTCTCTTGGATTGTCTCTCACAGCCCGCTCTCAGCCATGCGTATATTTAGCTGGGTTTTTTGTTAGATTGTTTGAAGGTATTGGCAATCCAAGCATGCTGGAGACAGGTAGTTTTCGCCCTATCTACCTCTATATAATTATATACATAGGTACACTATTATTAATTTGATGGATTAATTGCCTGTAAATGTTTATAGCATGCTAACTACTTGATAAAAATTATTAACGTGATTTTATCCTTAAATTCTTATATATATATATATATATATATATATATATATATATATATGTATATATAGTATTGAAAACGCGTAGCCTAGTGATTATATCGTTGCAGTCACGATCGCTGGATCATGTGTTCGATTCTTTGATTGGGTGGTGCGTTGTGTTCTTGACCTAAACACTTCATTTCACGTTGCTCCACTCCCCTTTTCGGTCGTGGAGGAATGTTGGCCAGCTACCCTAGGCAGAGGGATGGTATCATTTGAAGGGTAATACAGCGCAACTGTGCATTGTGACGCGTGATGTGTAACACTGTCTGAGACAATGGTCGGCCACGTGATCACGTGATGTATATATATATATATATATATATATATATAAGTGAGAAAGTTGGTATGTGAAAGCACGTGGTTGGATGTATAAAAGAGGAAAAAGAGTGAAAAAAACTACAGATGGATTGTGTTATACGGTTAAAGTATATATTTAAATCGTTATGTTAGAAAAATGTTATAATATATGTGTGTATATATATATATATATATATATATATATATATATATATATATATATATATATATATATATATATATATATATATATATATATATATATATATATATATATATATATATATACATATACATATACATATACATAGAATCACTCAATAGTGAATGTATAATTATCATAGTTTGAACAGTTAATAAGTGCTCAGACAATACATTGAAATAGAGAGAAATTTGTGAAAATGTCCACACTAACTTGGGATTTTTGCACATTATGTACTTTTTGTGCATATACATTTTGCCTTTTTAACACACATTTCAAACGCTTCAAACACTTGAATATACACACGCACACACTTACATATAAACACATGTATACATATATATGAGTATATATATCTACATATATATACGCACACGTATATATATATATGTATATGTATGTACACAGATTCACACGCACACATACACACGAACACACATACACACAAACACACACACACACACACACACACACACAGATATATATATATATATATATATATATATATATATATATATATATATATATATATATATATATATATATATATATATATATATATATATATATATATATTATACAGCGAGAAAGGTTGAGATGTGTGAAAATAATAGATAGAGAGAGAGCAGGGAGGGAATAAGATGCATGAGTATAGAAATACATAGATATACATACATCAATATTTATGTATTAATAACGTGTATTATACATTTATGTTGCCTCCAAAATATTCACCTGTGTATTTATTATGAAGAAACGACTTTTCTGAAAGTGGGAAAATGTCTTTGAATGCAGCAACGATATAACCTTCGGCAACGTGATTCATAGCACGGTGCATTTTATCTGGATGTCTGATGACATTATCATACACCAATTACAATTTTCTATTAACTACACGGCAAAGATATCCATAGAATATTGGGGATATTGGCAAAATATCTGGCATAAAGAGCAAAGGAGCTTGCGTTGGCATCGCACTTATTATGCTTTGCAATCAACCCTCAAAGCATAACAAGTGGAAGTAATACAATAGAATGAGTGCACTTGGAATTCTTTTCATCTAATAAGAGAAAACATGCAACTCCTTTCATCGTGTAAGATGTCTATTGGTGTATCTACGCCGTTGATTGTTCTTCTGTTATAACTATTACCACAACACTCTCTAGGCTTAGGTATAACTACACCTTTGTAGTGGAGATAGCCTGAGCGTCATTGAATACTTATATCCACGTATTATATGTATGTGTATATGTGAGTGTGTCAGTGGGGGAAACTGCGAAAGAAAGTGTGAGGGTTTCAGTGTTCGCATCTGTATGGTGGTGTATGAATGTTTCGATGTTTCGCCGATATCTATCGGGGAATGCTCTAAATATCATAAAAACGCGTTTGCATTTTTCATTCAATATAGTTGACAGTCATTCTGCTCTAAAACATTCCGTTAATTAATATGCTATTGTGAGCAGTAATATGCATGTATTTTAAAATTTGTATCGACTTCTAAATTACGAGTTGTTCTATACATCTAATACTTCACATCAGGGCAGAACGAGTGTCATGTATTCCCCTCTCACACATTTCCCATCGTCTTCTTACTCTGGTGGTGGCGTTGTATCCTCCACGTATTTTTAGTTAAGCTTTTTTTTTTTTTTTTTTGATATCATTGTTTCAGAAGCATTATATGTGACGGTGCATCACTTTCTTTGTTTTTGAATCCTATCGAAGCTACGGTTTGTTTTAGTAGTTCTATTTTCTCTGTACTGAAAGTGATTTGGGTAACATGCCTGCGGTGGATAATTTTTTCTTCTATGCTATATATATTCTCAAGACCTGGTGCTTTGGTTATGTAGTTTTCTATATGTTTTTTTTTTATTCATACCTAATGTACCTTATTATTAAAGGGATTGTTACAGTTTTTAACTTCCCTATTTGTTTCATTTATTTTAGTCATACGTTGTCATTTGTTGGAATCGATACGTCAATTAGAGTGCATGCCTTCTTTACTCTACCTGAGTGTATTGGCTTATCCCAGAGTATGGTTGTTTCGTCATTTTCTCAAACATTTTCTGTGTTGTTGTTGTTATTATTGTTATTATTATTATTATTATTATTATTATTATTATTATTATTATTATTATTATTATTATTAGTTTATGTTGACTTTTGTTTTGCATTTGTACAAGTTGGATCCAAGTCTCACCCAGAGACCTCAAGAGACAACAAGTTAGAAGTTCATGTAGGTGTTATGCCTAGGGTACCATATATTTGGATTTGTACAGTTTTGTTCAGGTGAATGTTTAAGAAACCATAAGAAAATTATGTGTTTGCTTTAAAATTTGAGATCACATTGACATTATTTTACGTAGGATATGGGCAGTTCCCATGAGCACTATATTTTGAACTTCAGCCATTTTGGGGTTTCCTGGTATCTGAGCTAGGTAGTAATCAGCCCGTTTCGCTGTCATTCCCAGGGCACCTATGACAATAGGTATTGTTTTCGTCTTCAGATTCCACATTTTGCTAATTTCTATTTCAAGATCTTTATATTTGCTCAGTTTTTGGTAGGTCTTGACAGATACGTTTATATCGATTGGGACAGTCATATCAATGAGGAGGCATTATTTTTGTCTGAAGTCTTTCAGTATGATGTATGGCCTATTTGCGTCTATCTTTCTGTCAGTTTGAATGGTGAAGTTCCAGAGGAGTGCAAAGTGATCATTTTCAAGTACTGGGGGTGGTTTGTGTTCCCACCAGTTTTTATCATGGGGCAAGTCCAGGTTTTTGCATATTACCCAGTGAATATATTGTGCAGCTCTATCATGCCTGTTGAGATACTCTGTATTATTATTATTATTATTATTATTATTATTATTATTATTATTATTATTATTATTATTATTATTATTATTATCATTATTATAATTATTATTATTATTATTATTATTATTATCATTATTATTATAATTATTATTATTATTATTATTATTATTATTATTATTATTATTATTATTATTATTATTATTATTATTATTATTATTATTATTATTATTATTATTATTATTATTATCCAGTAGTTTTATTTTTGTAACATGCTTTCACTTCACTACCGAGCGTAGCTCTGTGTGCCTTGGGTATGTGCTGCGGTTTGCTGTGATGCTCTTATGGTTACTGTATTGAAAGTGGTTTTCGTAGGATGTGTGCTGTGCCCAGCAGTGCAATTTTCTGTATGTTATATATATTTGTACGTCCTGGTGTTTTTGTTATGTATTTGTCTGAATATTTTTTTATTAAACCTAAGGCACCTACTATGATAGGAATTGTTTCTGTTTTTAGATTCCACATTCGAGGTATCTCTATTTCCAGGTCTTTGTATTTTGAAAGTTTTTCAATTTCTTTTAGAGAAACGTTGTCATCTGCTGGTATTGATACATCAATTAGAAAGCATTTTTTTCTTCATGATCTTTGACAGCTATATCTGGTCTATTTGCCTTAATTTCTCTATCTGTGTGTATTGGCATATCCCAGAGTATGGTTGCTTTCTCGTTTTCTGTGACCTTTTCTGGCGTGTGTTTATACCATCGTTTTTCTGTTGTTATTCCATAGTGTTGGCATAGCTTCCAGTGTATATAGGTCCCAGCTCTGTCGTGTCTGTGAATATATTCCTTCTTAGCCAGGACTGGGCAGCCAGAGATAATATGATTTATTGTTGCTTGTCCATCTCCACATATTCTACAGTTACTTGTTATATTTCTTTTCATTATGTATTTTTGGTCATTTCTGGTGGGGAGGCTTTGGTCTTGTGCAGCAATTAAAAATCCTTCAGTTTCTGCTTTTAGTCCTGAGCTTCTCAGCCATTGCTGGGATTTTTTTCTGTCTATTTCTTTCGCATTTAGTTTAGCCCTATTATTATTATTATTATTATTATTATTATTATTATTATTATTATTATTATTATTATTATTATCATTATTATTATTATTATTATTATTATTATTATTATTAGTATTAAGGCAATGAGCTGGGAGAATCGTTAACCATTGCTGGGATTTTTGTCTGTCTATTTATTTTGCATTTTGCATTTATTGTTATTATTATTATTATTATTATTATTATTCATCTGTTGCTAAAATAAGCAAAGGTATATAACTGGAGCTACTACAAAATGAGAATAAATATATCATCTAGCATAATTACACTTTCTTTACTCGATTTCTTTCAGATTGCGCCCAAAAATATTTCAGTATCGTTCGAGCTGGAGTAAATGTGTGTATGTGTGTATGGTGTGTCAGTATGCGAGTGCGTTTGCATCAGCAGGTATCTGTACATACGTATAAGTATATATATATATATATATATATATATATATATATATATATATATATATATATATATATATATATATATATATATATATATATATATATATATATATATATATATATATATATATATATATATATATATATATATATATATATATATATATATATATATATATATATATATATATATATATATACATATATATATATATATATACATATATACATACGTACATACATACATACATACATACATACATACGTAAACTGCTGAATGACAGAACAACAGGAGATACATAATCACCTTCATTAGCTTACAGCTATTTCTTGTGTAAGAGCCACTGCACTCAAAGCTGGTGCTTGTGCAACAGCTAATAGATTTCTCGAAGACATTAAAGGAAGTTGTAATACGTTGCACATTCACTCGTTTCTGAGTGCAATGGTTCCTATAGCAGGAGCAGCTGTAAGCTAATATATGTGATTAGGTAACTCATATTCTTTAGCATTCATTAACTGATTGCTCACTATAAACTCCTTTACTGTAAAGCATAAATTGATTCTGTTCTAACAACTGTTCACCACTATCTTTATACCCATGCGAAACAATAATATCAGTTTCTCTGTCTAACCATCAATCTATATACAATCTATATGTTTTATCTCGGGAGAGTCGTTTACTTATTATTTAAACACACTTATATACTTATTTAATTTTCTAAAATCTCTGTTGCGTCTTGCAACCTGTTCAATAGTCGTTGACTCTAACCGATATCCGCGTTGCGTTATTTTTGTTTGTTTGTGCGCATGTGCATGTGTGTAAGACAATAAAATATACTTCAAGATACGAACTCATATGAAGTATCTTGTAAACGAAATCCCCAACCGAATTATATATATATATATATATATATATATATATATATATATATATATATATATATATATATATATATATATATATATATATATATATATAATATTGTCTTAATGTAGCAAAGAAACCCATCCAATAATAATCACGGCTTCTTAAACACTTTAGAAAATGTCTTTATTGTTGTTTTCTGCATCACATGACTGGAATGTATTTAAGGTTTTCATTTAACTCTTCACTCTACATGAGTAAATGCATTAAAACAAGTACCATTGTTAAATGTATTAAGAATGAGCTTGAATGATATTGACTATAACAAGTTAGTATAACTATAAACATGTAGCCTCTATTTAAATATATACATGTCACTCGTTTTGAATTTATGCGTGATCAAAATTGTTTCATTTAGTTATATTAAACGAGAGATTAAGGTCATTATCTCTAATCACACTCACACACACATACACACACACACATACAGACACACACACACACACACGCACACACACACACACACATATATATATATATATATATATATATATATATATATATATATATATATATATATATATATATATATATATATATATATATATATATATATATATATATATATATATATAACTTCTACAATCAGTGGGCGGAGTATTGTTCCATTGTGCGTGTATTTAAATTAACATTTAGCAATTGGCGTCGCATCCAGTGTAAAACAGTGATGAAACGGCTATTTAACATTCCTAAAATGAATGTGTGCACATAGTTACACAGCATTATTGGTCCGGCTATCACGTGAAGGTTTCTAGAAATATTCATCATTAAAAATAACGGTAGATCCATTAAATTATTCATTTATTTACACACTCAGTTTTGTGGAATGCAGAGTAGGCAAATTAGAGGAATAGTAGACAATATTGACATAAATGACGAGAAAACAAAATACAGCGTCATCGAATTTGTGTAATATCATTAATTTTGGTCTTGAAAAAACGATGCCGTGAAATACAACTCGTGATCACTCTTTTATACTTACTGTTATATATATTATTTAGAAATGTGAGTATATTGCTTGATATATAATTATATATAATAACATTAGAAGATAAAATACATGATTGGCGATAATTTAAATCCTTATTTCGAAGCTTTTATCTTTTAATTTATCTAGTTATTTGATAGAGGCCATACTGGGGCACAGCCTACAACTATTTTTCGTAAAATGTTTCGATTACAGTGCTGAGATGGGACCCCCTTCGGTCATGACTGACCATGGGATTGCACTTAGAAAGTTACACTCCCAGGCACAAGTCCGAGCAAGGTTGTTTATGGAAGACCAGCAGTCACCCATGCATACAGGTCTGTTTCAGTTTACGTCTCCCTAATACACTTACCATATTTTGGTCGGTTTGAGGCTATCGTAGAACGCACATGCAAAGTGCCATGCAGTGGGACAGAATCCCTAACACTGTGGTTGAGGAAGAAGCTTCTTAGAGCACACCCTAGCCTTAATGTTGATATATTAATATGCACACCTGATATAAATGTTTACTTGAGAACAAAATTACGTCATTGTGTATACAAGAATAGTCGTTTGAATGCACGTAAAACAAAGACTGCTTAAACAGAACCATGGGTTGGAGATTTGTTGCCTGAGAAGGGGAGCGGTGATATCCGCAAAGAGTAGGAAATCACAAAAAAAAGGTGGACACAGCGAGAAGGTTCTATACTGCACAACCTCCGTACTGCAAGAACTACATGACATCTGTTCTCTTATATTCACTGTAATTTATTAATTATGTAGCTAATTTTATCAGTTTCAGATATTACGCATTTAACCAATTTTCTGTTGTAGAGTTATATAATCAATTTTGTTTAGATACACGCTCATTCATAAATACTAAAGAAGACAGAAGATAGTATTAATTCTACGAAAAAATTGAAGAAAATTAATGCAAAATTAAGACATTACTGAGGGCAAATAATTGCGTTTTGGTCACGTGATAAACATACAATCCCGTTTATACTATTCTACAAAGCATTCAGAAGCATTTCTTAAGACATGTTGCTAGTGAATCATCCCAAAATGATTATCTGGCAACGTGTAAAGATAAGTTATATTTCGATAGTAATTATTGATAGTACATGTACTGGTAGGATGCACTACATTTCATCCCATTCGCGACTAAGTTCATATCCAGATCATATAACTAGTTATTAATGTATATCCGACAAATAGGTGTAGGAATGGCTGTGTGGTAAGTAGCTTAATTACCAACCACATTGTTCCGGCTTCTGTCCCACTGCGTGGCTCTTTATATATGTATATATTATTTGATTGAACGCCACGCATCTGTTCCAAGAAGGTCTTCATATATATATATATATATATATATATATATATATATATATATATATATATATATATATATATATATATATATATATATATATATATATATATATATATATATATATATATATATATATACATATATATATATATATATTACGGAGATGTAATTGCATAGCAAGTGACCTGATCTGAGATCGTGTGCTGGAACGAAAACAACTGCAGCGTGGAAGGTGTTTATAAGCCATTTAAAATAACACACAAAATCCGTTAGATTCACTTCAACATTTAAATTTAATTTGTCAAAATATTTTCGTCGCTTTCAGACCGCGACCTGTTCACTGACAAAACTCTGTGCTGCATCTCATATTTTGACAAATAAAATTTAAATGTTGAAGTGAATCTAACGGATTTTGTGTGTTATTTTAAATGGCTTATAAACAGCTTCCACGCTTTTTGTTATTTACACCACCTGTCCTCGTCTGTTGTTATTATTTGTATATTCTCTCATATATATATATATATATGTATATATATATGTATATATATATATATATATATATATATATATATATATATATATATATATATATATATATATATATATATATATATATATATATATATATATATATATATATATATATATATATATATATATATATATATATATATATATATATATATATATATATATATATATATATATATATATATATATATATATATATATATATATATATATATACATATATATATATATATATATATATATATATATATATATATATATATATATATATATATATATATATATATATATATATATATACACACAAATAGTGATGTGGGTTTGTGACTGCGTGCTTGTTTGTATAGGAATTATAACAACGTTACATTTCCAGTATTCTGTTGTGTATTGATGGTCACTCACGCACACACATATGTATACACCTTACAGTCATATATTTATTCGTATATTTATCCGATTAAACTGCAATTAGGAATGTCTGAATAAAAATCATGAGGTTGTGTTTGCATAAGATATATATTAATTGACATTAATAATTTCTAGAATATATCGATAAATTGATGAACTTAATTATATTTAACTGTCAGGTTGTAATGTGACTAAACTTATATATTTCTTCATGTCGCCATCTTCCGACTATCGGCATATACAAATTGTTTAAAAATGTATGCCACCGGGAAAATTTTCATCAACCACCACGGAACTTTATATTGTATTTAATGTTCTGTATTATTTTCTTATTCGGTTAAGTAGCGGGAATCAT
>NC_142932.1:26212944-26270444 GCF_046866305.1 Octopus bimaculoides | reverse complement strand
AGAAATGGAAACGCGTATCTATTTATCATGTACAACCATCAAAACCATTCACATATCTTATTTCAAAATCACATAAAAATGCCGTCGAATAATATACCACATTTTTTTTTTATTTCAGCAAAATTATTTCTTGCAAAATGGAATTACATTCCGGAAAATATATAAAACAGGTAATATATACATATATACATATCTGGATACAACGATATCACGCAAGAGCTGGCTGGTATTGTGAACTAATATTTGTTTCAATTTTTGGCACAGTGATTTCGGGGTGGGGACTTAGTCGATTACATCATCCCCAGTGCTCAACTGGTAATTATTCTATCGACCCTGAAATAATAAAAGGCAAGGTAGACCTCGGAGGAATCAGAACTCAGAACACACAGAAAGACGATACGCCACTAAGCTGAAAACCTGCCAGCTACCCGCACTAATCGACAATTAATATCGAGTTAAAGTTTTGGCACAAAACCAGCAAATTGTGGGAATGGGATAAGTTGATAACGTCGACCCAACAACTCACGTAGGCAAAGTTCAATTTCCGCCGAGGTCGACTTTGCCCTTCGATGTCTCTGGGTCCCTAAAATAAGTACCAGATGTGCACTGGGGTCGACGCTATCAACTTAACACCCCCACTGATACTGTTAGCCTTTCGCAATCATTAATTAATATTATCGCTCGCTAATTGATATCAGGTCATCGACAAGTCAAGCCGCAATAGTATACACAGAGAAATAATACATTGATTTATATTGTGGATCGATGGGAACGCCACCTGAATTGAAATTTCCAAACCAATTTCTTTCCTACATCTGACGAATCCTTCGGATTTATGAGCATAATATAAATAAAATAATATATTGGGATAAAAGATGTAGCGATGGATCAATTAAAGGCGTCTGCAACTAATACGTAATGCATTGAAATTTTCCTTTCAGTTTGAGAAATTTTGAAAGGAAAGGAAAACGATTCGCTAAAATAAAGGAATAAAATTGTAATAAATTTAAATTTATTTTAAAATCTCAAACATGGCAGACATTATATTAAGCCTATTTAATGATGAAAACTGTCATTTTAAATAACGTGAGAGTGCCTGAGTGGTTGTTCAATATATTAGAAATAATATCCATAGAACCTTACACGCTAACATTTTAAGTGAGGTGTTTTCAACATTGACATTGATATATAAATGGGCAATAACTCGAAAGCAGACCAACGGTTATGTATCGGATCAATAAGCGCTGAATTTTGGGGGAAAAACAACAGAAATGGCAACTCACAAATGCTTCTATATAAATCATTACAGGTGGGCAAACTGACCGCACTAAAATCTCATAAGCAACTCTTCCACTCCTCCCCTCTTCTTCCCTTATATCACCCTCCCCTCCCAAACCTTCCCTTACTCTCTCCTTTCCCTAGCCATTCAGCTAATATCACGTGGAAGCTTTATTTACAGGCCAATAACGGAGGAATAAGGAGAATTATTATAAGACGACTAGGTAACTAATAAATGACGATATCACTTTCAGGAGATATGAATTTTTTTTATGAAAAACCGATTATATATATATGTTAAGAAAAATCTGAGAGTGAATGTGTGTTCTTCTTTGCTGTCACATCTCACGAATGAACTTTCATTGGACCGAATAGTGACTGGTGATGAGAAATGTGTTCTCTATAAAAATGTCGAGTGCCGAAGACAATGGTTAGGGAAAGGAGACTCACAGACTAAAGAATATCTACACCCACGTAAGGTGTTGCTACCTGTTTGGTGAGATATGAAATGTTTAGTCCACTTTGAACATTTAAACTCAAACCAAACGATAACAAAGGAGATCTACTACGAGCAGTTTGAGGTAACTAAGTAAGAAGACAAACAACCATCTCTGGTTTCAAGATGAAAGGTGTTCTTCCATCAGGATAATGCTCGACCACGTAGAGCGAGGAAGACATTCCAAAATCTGGATGAGTCTGAATGGGAAACGATGCCCCACCCACCGTATTCACAGGGCATTGCCCCATCTAATTATCTATTATCCCGCCGACTTCGAAATCATTTTGACAGTAAAATTATGACTTCTGTGGACGAGGTCAGAACAGTACTGGAAGAATATTTATCGTCACGGACAAGTGAAATTTAGAAGAGGGGCATTGCAAGCCTACCAGATAGATGGAAAAGCGTTGCATAAAATGGAGACTATAGTTTAAATGAAAAAAGAACTTTGTTCATCTCAATAAAAGAAGTGTAAAAATGAATATAATAGTATTTAAAAATGCATCATTTATGAGATGAGCCAATACGTATATATATATATATATATATATATATATATATATATATATATATATATATATATATATGCGAGTAAAAATAAATACAAAAAAGGTGGGTTTTTTGTATGATTGTGTATAGAGGAATATATTATTTTGTTTAAAAGAGTTCCAACACTGTCTGTTTTTTATGTTTTATTTATATTCCTGCAGAACCAATGTGGGGTATAGAATATGATTTTATTTTATTTTATATTATATATTGTATATTCCATAGTCTATACCCCACATTGGTTCTGCAGGAATATAAATAAAACATAAAAAACAGACAGTGTTGGAACTCTTTTAAACAAAATAATGTATATATATATATATATATATATATATATATATATATATATATATATATATATATATATATATATATATATATATATATATATATATATACATATATATATTTATATATATATACATATATATATTTATATATATATACATATATATCACTTTTGCTACAAAGAATCAGTTTTACATTATTTTAGTTGTTCATCACTCTGTATTTTACATATTGCTACTAACAAGAATACCACAGAACATTATTTTATTTAAATATGTCATGTTAGTTCCCTTTACGTATTCATATCGAAGCATTTTAGAAATTACCATTTTTTGTTTCCTTTTACGCATTGACAGATTAAATCATTACCAGCTGCGTGTTACTTTGGCAGGGGAGATTTAGTTTACATTCAGTGCTTGATATAATGATAGAAATGGAGTGGATGGTGATATCAGAATTGAAATAAAAGAAAAAAAAAGTGTGCTTGCATATCTGGTTATCACATTATAGATCAGACATTGTCTGTTCAATTGAATATTCAGGAAACATTAATAATATTGTCTATACTAAACGTAGTTAATGTCACTTCTTTTGTATAAGATACATTTAATAAACACTGGCATAATAGTGTAACTAATATTTCTTTTCAATCTAGAGGGACACCGATTCAACACATAACCTAAATGAATGATACATATACGTCATATTTTAGTAGTTACAGAATAAAACATTTTCATGGGAATACAAAATATTATGAGACGTTTCAAATCATTCAATCGATCCTTGATTTCCCTTGGTTTAAATTTGGAGCCGATTTAAGAATGAATTAATGGGCTTCCTTCGAGTCATGAAATTAAATAAAATATAACTTTACAATATTCGTTTTGACATTCATAATGATTGATAGCAAAATGAATTTTATAGTGTAAATTATAATAATATTATACATTGACATGGAAGCCATAATACTAACATAAAGAGATCAACGATTATACCATACTGACAAACGATATGAGAATTAACATGAAATATTATTGTCAAGAATATCATAGATGTTTGATTCTTTTTATTGACATAATATCAATATATTACGGTAACGTAATATTCTCGATAATAGCAAAACGTATCCCGCAAAATAAGTACGAGGGACAAAAAATCTAAACATGCATATAATTGTATTTTGTTTCTTGATTAAATTATATTATGACTATTTATATTAGGACTCTTCGCTAAGTGTAATGCGAAGAAAGATAAGCATGTATGTGTGTGTGCTTATGTATATATATATATATATGTGTATATATATATATATATATATATATATATATATATATATATATATATATATATATATATATATATATATATATATATATATATATATATTCATTTAAAATGCAGAGACGCCTATAATAGGACATCTACTCGCTAGAAATAGCAGCAAAAGACTACATACCACAACAATTAGGGATAATTATCCCTAATTTTTGTGGTATGCAGTCTTTTGCTGCTATTTCTAGCGAGTAGATGTCCTATTATAGGCATCTCTGCATTTTAAATGAATAATACATAGTCTATTGACTGTTTTTTTACTCTCGCTAGACCACTGGTGGTAAATAAAATTTCTAAAATTTTTTTTCCTACCCTATAATTTATTAATATATATATATATATATAGAATATATAAGATTCGTTTGAATTAGGTATTTTAATTGAGGCATAATGTTAGGTCAATCGATTTTCCACACACAAACGACATCCGGTGGATATCAAACTCTTTGCAGAGTTGTACGCACTTCATGTTTTTGCAGTGTAGGCAGATAACACGGCTCAACTCAGTGGAGAGATCCGGTCTTGATTCTACAGACATGTACTATATATAAAAATATAAAAAATAATTTCTATAAAATTTCCGAAGTGAAGATTCCAGGGAAGGTGAATAAAATGTAAATGGGTAACAAAGATGTACAGATGACAATGAATTGTCACCTATACATCTTTGGTACACATTTTTATAAATGTGTGTGTGTGTGTGTACAATAATAATGATGAAGATGATGATGATACAGTGTATACTTTCAGTGCTGATATCAGAATGCAGTTCGGACTGAAATTGTGGTGTTTTAGCCAAAATCAAACGTATGCTCGGGCTAGCGATACCGCCGGGAGAGGTTATGAAGCAAATAGGATAGACGGATTATCAGAAATTTATGTATAAGGATTATCATGGCATTTACCGTCAAATTAGCAGTTCATACATGTGCTTCTATTTGGTTAATTTGCTTATGTTTCGCTAATTTATACTGCATGCAAAAACAAAATCATACTGCATACATACAACTGCTTACAAAAAATAGTGATTAATGTATAACTCCTTCTATGTTCATAACTTTTTGTTTACAATATAGAAAAGTTATTCCACCGAAAAAAAAAAAGAAGTAATCGCTCCAGAAACAATTATAAAGCAAAGAGGATTGCAGTAAACCGAAGGTGAGAGTTTCAAGAAAGAGGAGAGATGACAATTTCTGAAGATCAGCAAACGCATGCTGCAGAAATTCAGATGGAGTCTCAATAGCCAAGGAAGATGAGACTTTCACAAGATCAGCAAACGCATATTGCAGCACTTCAAATGGAATTTCAATACAGAAGTAAGATAAGAATTTCTCAAGATCAGCAGCGCGTCATATGGTGTCTCAATACAGAAGGACGATGAGACTTTCGCTACATCTGTAAATGCATGCTGCAGCTCGTGAAATGGAGTCACAATACAGAATCAATATGAGATTTTTCCAAGATTAGCAAATGCATACTACAGCACGTCAGATTGAATTTCAATACAGAATGGAGATAAGGCTATTCCCAGATCAGCAAACGTATGATGCGGCACTTAATGCTAAATCATTAAAACAATGTTTTAATGATTAGACAGAGGTTGAATAAAACAGCTTTCAGAAACGGATTGCGAGCAAATTCGTTCTTTGCAACTCCTGGAGCTGTTTTCAGATACGATCCATCCCATTCTTATAAAAATGATAATCTTTTTTTCAAATCGGTGTGCTACACTCAAATTGTCGCTTCTGCAAAACTTTAAAATTTCCAAATGAAACTAACTGCATGTGCTGTTCGGGCAGTAAGGTACGATTGCCAGCACTACTAGCTCCTCCTCAACCTCTTATGAATCTTCTGCAAGGCACTACGATATAGTCAAAGGATTTTCTGAACAATATCAGAGAATACAACTCTGCATTTCACATGACGTCGCTTGATGCATCTAAGGAGATAGTTAAACATGAATTTACGTCGACGTTCAAAGTTCAAGGGAAAGTCTATCACCTATGGCTTCCCAGTTAGCCACAAATGAACAACCACAGTTCCTCCAAATTTACTTTATAAGTGATGTAGGACAACAAACCCGAAGGAAGTGTCAATATTTCAGACGATGCGTCGTGTTACAGGCAGCGCCGACCGCTGCAAGGGAGAGTATATCCGCTGACAGCTTTGCGATGTGTTCAAAACTCGCATACACCCAACCAGTATTAGACAACCGAGAGAACGGATAGCATGGTACTGTAGGCTGCAGGTAGTAAGCGTTCCCCGCATGCAAGATGCTAGGATCTCCATCAAAACCTGTGATAAAAGAAATGATAATAATAATTTGAAGAAGAAGAAGAAGAAGAAGAAGAAGAAGAAGAAGAAGAAGAAGAAGAAGAAGAAGAAGAAGAAGAAGAAGAAGAAGAAGAAGAAGAAGAAGAAGAAGCTTGTTCGTTCGCCCGTTATGCATTCTTTAGTTAGAGAGGTGGAGTACAAATTAAAGGAGCGTGAGGAGCAATGTGAGTAGAGAAGAAAGAAGTGAGGAAGAGTAGAGAAATATGTATAATAAGGGCAAATGCGTCACGTTAGTTGAAGAAAGAGCGAGAAAAATAGGAAGAGGGTGAGAGAAGTGTTAAGGGCGTGCTCTAGGTTGGGGAGGGAAAGACGAAGAGAAAGTGATGTGTTTAGGATACACTCTTTAGAGAGGGTAATTTTCTGGTGGTGAAGAAACGCAGATAGAGTTAGACAGGGAGGTACTAACATTAAGAGAGAGATGCAGAGAATGTTTGTCCATTCAGAGTAGACACAGCAAGGAGAAGTGGGAGGAAGTGATGGTTACGTGAGGGAGAGGATGAGGAAATATAAGAGCGAGTGAGACAGTAGATAGGCAACCGATGCGTTATGCTGTCACTCATGTGGTTAGTGGAAGTTAGAGGTGAAAACAAAGAAATGAAGAGGGAAGTTACGTGGTTAAATAAGTTTGTTGAAGTGATAAAGATAAGGAGAAATATAAAGTTCTTAGCAGAGAATAATTTCAAATCCGCATAGAATAATCCCTCGCCATATCACGGTTTACCTATTGAAATATATTATTTAACCTTATGTTAATTCCTCCGTGGTATTGTTTTGCCTTTGTAATGAAAGAAATATTAAAAAATTATAGAAATAATAAAAAAAATTATACAGTGCTGTTTCTACTTCACGGGTTTTCACCAATCGCGAGGGATTTTGAAACGTAACACCCGCCATAGTCGAGTGACTACTGTAGTAGATTATTGTGACTACCAGTGAAATAACTTAGGACAATAAAAATAAGAATGCAAATCATCCTTGTTTTCTTAAGTAGCTTCTCTTAATCTTTATCCTCCTGTCGAAATTCTACGTGTCCCTCTATTACACACACACACACACACACATATATATATATATATATATATATATATATATATATATATATATATATATATATATATATATATATATAATATATATATGTGTGTGTGTGTGTGTGTGTGTGTGTGTGTGTGTGTGTGTGTGTGTGTATTATAATACGTTCATATATGCATATGTATAAACATATATGTGCTTTTTTGCATCTACGGTAGCAATTATATATCCCTACACACATAAATATTTGAACCAGTATTCATTAGAATCCTTGCAACTATTGGTCAGGAAAAAACCTGTCTGGCAAATCCATATCACTGATTCCCACATGTTAATCACGATAGGATTTTTTCAATGTACTTTCAAACTATTCTGTTGAAGACAGCCGTGTGTTTGCAGGGCATAAAATATTTCTGAGTAAATAGAGGAAATTGAATAATGAATAACTTTAGAGCAAATGTTATTATTTTTTTTAATGTTTTTCCCATACTATTTTTCCAGTATTTCCAACACTAATCGGATAATTACGTTTGCATCCCTCTTTTTGTATTCGTGTGAGCAACCGCAAACATACACCGCTGATGGGCACTAATGGTTTCTTAATGTCTTTGATGAAGTTTAAGCTGCATAATATGTTCTGCCAAGGGAGATCTATGGCATAAACAAGATTGTGTATATTGTTAATCGCATAGTCACTGTCATGGTAACCATTGAAGAAGATCTTTTTCAAAATTCACATGATTTTAAGCCGAAGTGCATTCAAATAGCTTCCGACTATGGCTTCTGTTTGTTTCGTTATTTACATTATAAACACAAATTACGTATCATTAAACTGTAAGGAGGAATAGGTCTTCTAGCTTTCATGTACATATCTAATGAAATAAAAGAGATAGATCAAGATTACTTATAAACGTAAACTCAGATGTCCATCCCAATTTCAACGTTAATACAACGCTTTCCAAGTATCTTCCCTTCTACTAATATACATATTAATAAATTTTACTGAAATTTTCATCACTGGTTAAGCATATGCCAAACATTTTCTGGGGAGCGGATTAAGCAACACCGTCTCTCCTAGTATTGTATTTTGTCGCACCCAGCATGATTCAAGAATAGGTTAAGCTACATTAGGTTCAAGCTGAGAACGGGTTGGATTTGGACGAAAAAATACATGGGTTATTTTTTCGACGATGTAACTGTTCTGCTAAGGCAAAACATTCTTTCGTCTTTCAATTTTACTAAAATTAATTTCAATGAGTTTAGGGCAATGATTATTTCCTCCACCCAACCCCATCTCAATTCCAGATACCTCATCCACACTCTCCCTAAAGTATCACATGTATGAGCATTCAGACCATGTATGACAAGGGTAAACATCTTTGCTAAGATCTAAGTCAAAATTTTAAAATCTGCGTTTGGCAGATTTTCTGGCATAAAATTTTCCATGATATCATTCATCTTAGGATTTTCTCTCAGCAGTGGCACTTTTCTACTCAGGGAACTCCAAGTTCTAATTCTTGCAGCTAGCTGCAGTACACTCTATATAAACGATCTCCAACAAACATGATATATAAAACTAAAGCGTGGATCGCAGACCAGCTATAAGTGGCGTTTTGTGCTCAGTGTAACCGCCAACCATCATTTTTTGTATGCAATCTAGTGACACTATACCTAGCTGCTAATCTACATAATTCTCGATCTAAATACGATCTTACGTTTCCTCTTTCAGGAAATCCTACACCAACCTGTCAGAGTGTAGAAAATGCCTGAACATATTAGTGAGGCATTTGCAAAACATCTTCTATGATCCAGATCCACACAATCTAAGCATATCTACAAGATAATGTCTCAGTCATCCACTAGCATTAAAGGGAGAAACGATCCCAGAAAAGACTCTAGATGGTAGCCACGTCCAAAACGATCAATTAAACGTGGGCCTTATTGCGAAATCAATGCTTTTTCCCAAACAACGACTCCGTCTTTGAACTGCAGAAAAAAATGGTCATAAAAAAACCGGATAACCGCAAAAGTCTAATTTTGGCGCAACGCCAGCAATTTTGGGGGAGGGGAAAAGTCAATCATAACAACCCCTATACTCGACTGGTGCTCATTTCATTAACCCCAGAAGGATTTAAGACAAAGTAGACTTCAGCGGAATTTGAACACAGAATTAGTGAATAAAGTTTGTGTTATTAGACTGAAATTTAGATGAAGAGTGCAGGTTTCGTATTCTTCATCTGTTTTATATTTCCATGTGAAAGAACTTATTTCCTATTGAGTTATTTAATGTTTTCTGAATCGGTCTAATTATGCATTAATAAATTCTAAATTAAAACCCGGCTTGTTAAATTGCAATCCTCTTTATCCTTTCTGATATAATAATTATCTCTAAATTGAGAAATCGGCGTTGTATTGCTTGGAATGCATGTAATGACAGAAATAATGATTATGGTACTGCTTCACATATCCAGAAGAATCCACTTAATCAATTAACCGATAAACTTCGAAAGTTCGATTATCAATGTACAAAACTGAGTGCATTGCATCTGTTAGGCTTCTTTTCCATTATGGGTGTGTCAATATTAATTGAATCCCTAACGGTTCACTGTATAGTCGATAGAAACGTCTGATCTAGAATCTCAATTCTTTTGTCGATGTCAATAAAGAAGGCAATACTAGGTCGTACTGAGCAGATGACAAACCCGAACCTAGCATAATAAAACGGAATATTGCAAGTTATTTAATATGTTGTTAAGGCGAAATGACAATCTAATAATATTCCCATTTCTCTTACAATACCACCTTAGGAATCCTCTATTGAAATCCGTTTCAACCTTTATTTTATATTCTCTAGTTGGCATACCCTTTGTTAAATCGATATAATGCCGATAATACGCAACAGATACTTCAGTTCGATTAATAGAAAATCTATTCAATGAAGAATTATCTCTCTATGATACGCGCAAATCATCAAACTTGCTTAGTTGTCTGAGTTTATTAAACATTCCTTTGCCCTTTTTCTATTGGCTATCACTTGTTAGTTACCGTCAAACCTGTCGATTACTGTCAACACGAATAAAACACTAGAAAACGTTACCCTGGTAATTTGGGTTGGCAACTTTCACTGTCTGCTTTAGTGTTTGAATAAATGGCAAGTGATACCTTCTTGTTAATCCCCCACATCACGTTTGTAATAACGACGAGAGGGCTTTTCAAAGTTCTGTTGTTTATATTTCATTGTTATTTCATTTTGCGTGTCATTACTAGAGAATAGAGCAGTGATGTTTATTTTTACTCTGAAATCCAAGTAGGTACTTTGTAGCTAGTTAAGTTTCAGATTGAAACTTGTGGTATTTACCTACTTACAACTACATGCGTCACGTCACTCTAGTTGAGTGATCCACTGACGTGTTGTAAAACATAACATTGATATAAAATATTTAAGGTAGCGCGCAGGCAGAATAATAACACGCGCTGGGCAAAATGCTTAGCGACATTTCGTCAGTCATTTTGTTCTGAGTTCAACTTCAGTCGGGGGTCAACTTCCCCTTTCACACTTTCAAGTTCAATTCACCAATTCAGCATTAAGATCGATGTAATCGACTTACTAGTTTCACCAAACTGCTGGAATTGTGCTAAAATTTGGAACCGATATGATATATGCTGCGTATCTAAATTAGTTACCCGAAATAATACTACAATAAAAATAATTCATATTTTTATATATAGCCTCTTATCAGTTCCGATAGAAATACACCTTCTGTATGCGTTTAGCAACATCTCTATATACGTTCATCTTTTTCAATATCTTTATACAATCAACGGATTGCAATATTTAAAATTATTATGTCAAACGTAACAGAATAACACGTCTATGGGGTTTTCGAACATTCGGTTCATGGAAGACAATATTAAAACGCATTATGCTGCGTAGTAAATTATGAAAGTACATATTTCTACATGAGCATTACTAAGTGAAATGAATATGTAAAATATATATATAAACAGTGCATTTATCTTCAATAACAAAATTAACGTTTCTGTCTATATTGTAATTATTCATCATGTTTTGAAGTGAGCATTGAATGTACGTTAGTCCTGTTATACAAAATTTAAAAATACATTAGCTCTTTTGCATTTCTCTCAGCAAATAGATATCTTTCTAAAATAATTTTGCTCAGCGTGGTTATGTCAAATTGCACACTAACACATCATGCTTATTGGTTAAACTTGATACTGAGAGATGCAGATACGTAAAAATAAAGGCATTTACAATTTCAGCAATATATGGTGCTAAATCTCGGGCGAACAATGGGAGCAAGGAAATGATTTCTCTGTGGTTATAACAACAGACGAAAACACAGACGAACAAACTGGCGCCTTCAACAGATATGCACGCATCTATCTATCTATTTATTTAGATTGATTTCGTTAGCTTGCCTTCCATCAATGAATCTCTTTCTCTCTCTCCCGTGCGCTGTATATATATATATATATATATATATATATATATATATATATATATATATATATATATATATATATATATATATATATATATATATATATATATATATATATATATATATATATATATATATATATATATATATATATATATACATATATATATATACATATATATATATATATATATATATATATATATATATATATATATATATATATATATATATATATATATATATATATATATATATATATATATATCCATATTCTTAAATATAATATATGAGATGTAGTCATTTCCAAAGAAGGTAGATATTAATCGTTGCTCCAAACGCTGAACAATGTTAATCGCACTTAAATTATCGTAATACGTAAGATATTCAATGTAACATTTGTTTAGATGTATCATCAAGGCATTGTTTGAAAAGTTAAATCTGATTTAACCAGGGAAGTAACAAATATTTTGGAACTTACATTATTATTTCCACGTAAATATATTGCATGCCTTCAGTTTTCCAAAGTAAATATTTTTCAGTAGAAGTATTTCATTTCCTGTTTTTTGCCCTTAGCAATTTTCATTTTCTGAATATTTCTTAATTTTACTTATTTATTTTTTACAGTAGACACAAGATAGGTTTTTCTTCCTTTCGGCTCCGTTGCTAGTTTTCATTTCCTTCAATAAATTCTCTACCTGCAAATGTTAATGTTCTGAAAACTTTGCATTACTTCATTACATCTCGTCAGGAAAATACTGAACGTTGTTATATATAGTAATGATTTACTGCATTTTATTTAGAATCTACGAAAATGTGTTTGGTTATTGCATAAAATTGTGTTGAACTTCAAAACTGTGTAATGACTGAAGTTATGTGACACATTTTATCTTTTGCGTAATTTCATATCCAAACCAAATTGCTTTCATTTCAAATAGAAACCTAACGTTTATATTTAAGAAAATTATTTCGTAGGCAGAGGTGAGGCTATGTGGTCAGAAGATTGTCTTCCAAACATGTGGTTCCGGGCTCAATCCCACTGTCTGGAGGTTTGAAGGATTGTCCTCTACTATAGACCTGACCACCGAAAAGATTGGGAGTGGGCACATTTAGACAAAGGAAACTGAAATCCTCCCATCATAGGTGCATATTTATGTGTGTGTACATGTACATGGGTTTGGCAAACGGCGTTCTTTTGTTTACGTTCCAGCAACTTAGCTTTTCGAAAAGAACGTTATATAATTACCAGGATTTAAAGATAATATGATCGATTCCTTCGACTAAAATCTTCAAGGTGGCTCTCTAGCATGGCCGCAGTCCAATGACTGCAATAGATAAAAACTAAACTATAATAGTAACCAGCATATAAAAAATATGTTCTGTGTTGTTGCGTTTCAGTTATTCTGCTACTTAAAAAATATTTTGTTTACGTACGTTTGTCAATGTATATCCATACACAAATCCGATCGTGTTCAGAAAAGTGACTTTCAGCGAGCAAATTGTAGTATAATCCTTTTTTAAGCAATGCTTGCCCATCTTTTACCTACGGTGTTTCATTCCGTTTAGGAAACGTTGATGACGTAATAAAATCCATGATTAGTTTTGATATGTTTACGAGATGTTGGTGCTATTCACTAAGCTTGTATACCAAAAGCTTAAATTTACATGATTTATTTCTCTCTAAAGTTACCCCTGTGTTGAATGTTTTACAACACAAACATATAAATATAAGAATGGCAGTAATTGAAATGAAGTGTTGTGGTATGGGAGCATTTTGAAAATGATGTTGACATTCTTTGAAAACGTTAGACAGCCCAACACAAATTTTAAACATCCTATCAATCAGAGAAATTGAATGCTATTAAGTGACAAGAATGAGAGTATGGCACATAATTCCATCGCTTGAATCATGTGAATTTATTGTTCAATTCAATAGCATCGATAGCCTTAATTATTATCTGTTGTGTTTTTATGTTTCCTTTATCAAATAAAATAGCTACCCTGTACTAGGTTCTATAGATTTCGCCCAAACCGAAAGTATATCCAACCTATATCGATTGTGGGAATGTAAGATTCGTTTTCTCAAACATGTTTCGTTTTTGGAAGAGATATAGATAAGGACATTTTCATTAGGGTGTTTATATATTCACTTATCCAAGCTGATTTCTAATATATATGGTCTATGATATAATCACAATACACTACATAAATAAGCAAAACAATAGGAAAGGGAATAAGTAAAGTCAATGAGGCACTAGATTCTAAATTCGCCGTTTAAAGTTAATTCAAATGTTGTAATTTCAATTTTTTAAAATTCTATTTAAAGCAATAAATACCGTAACAAGATAGCGAGCAGACAGAATTATTAGGCCGCTGGCCGATTGCTTAGCGGCTTTTTTCCGATTTTCGCTCTGAGTTCAGATTTAATCCTTTGAAGTTCATAATTTTGGGGTCGATAAAAAAAGTACTAGTTGATCGTTGGAAACGATGTGATCGTCTTACTACCTTTCCTGAAATTGCTGGTCATGTACCAAACTTTGAAACCAATATATTGTACCTTATACTGTTATCATATGTGACCAGATGAGTTAATAACTATAAGACAATTCCTGTTACTATGAAGGAGCAATGAAGCCGTGAAATTGAAAAACCTAAAATATTTTTAAATATGCATAATTTCAGTATGAATTAAAGGAACATCTTTTTGCCGAACAAATGCTCGCCTACGTAGAATCTGGGTAAAAAGACAAGAAAAGAAAAGAAAGGAACGTCTGTAATTATATTTTTTCCTATGGCATATACTAACATCCAACAACTCATATTGCTTGTTAAAATTAGTATCGGATACATTTTGATGCTGTTTCAGAAAGAAAATACAAAGTATCAAATTAAAGCAGTTTAGTCTGTCACAAGAGAGACGAATATAACAGGAGAATCAATTCTTTTTAATGATATGAACCTCAGATACGTTGCTAAATTTAGAGAAATCATATTGATGATATATATATGTATACATATGTGTGATTACACACACACACACACACACACACACACACACACACACACACACACACACACACACACACATGTATATATATATACGTACATACATATACGTGTATGTATATATATATATATATATATACATACACACACTTTGTTATATGTCTCTGACTTTTGATTTGATGTCAGTAGGCAGAAACTTCAAACCGTGCTATAGTGCTATATCTGGAACTACTAGCTCATATTATGTCAATATTGGTAGAGGTATTCTGAATTGTTTTCTGAGAGTAGCTATGTCTATTCCATCTCTTTTATCTGCTACTTACTCTCAACATTTATCAAAATATACATTTACTATCTCCTACCTCTATCCATTCATATTATTGGAAGTACGTTCTTATTTGAATTTTTCTGTTCTTATTTTCCCAACTTCCATGTATTCTACATTTCTCTTGGATATTCTTTCGCTCTCTATCACTACTTCCATCTTGCCTATTTTTTCAAACATTAACTTCATGCAATAAACAGTTTAATTACATTGACGAATATTCTATGGCTCACATATATATTCTAAGTCATTATTGTCTCGAAATATTAAGGTAATATTCTCTTACCTTGTATAGTCATTGGACTTGTGTCTCTGGTTTGTCTCTACATCACTTCCACTCATTATCTATGAATACATAATATAAATATATACATATTTACACATATGCATATATTCATGTATTTATATAAAATCTTAACAGCTTTGAGAAGCTCCATAACTTATTTGAATATTATTGAAGTATCAAAAAGCCGGATGGTTTGAAACTTAAGCAACCACATTGTTGAAGATAATTTACTTGAAATTTTGTCCAGGCCAACATCACATATATACATATATACATATGAATAAATATACATCTGTAAATACATGTATGCATATGTGTGTGTGCATGTGTGTAAGCTTATACGTATAAACATTTTTTGGAGGTAAAACAAAGTATCATGGATATTTATTTTTATTTCAGCTTTCTTTGTCGTACTCATCGGAACATTTTTGCAGTTAATTTCTTCTGTTAATTTTCTTTTCGTTAATTTTCTTCCGCTAATTTTCTTTTGAAGCAAAATAATGAATAACTGTAATGAGCTTACAAATTCACTAATACTGATAAAACAAAATGCAGCCGTTAACTTCTTTCTCAATCTTCTTGTAAAACTATATTCAGGGACGAATTTCACAATCGATGTATCAAATCAATTTTCTCGATCACCTGTTATCGTTTATCTTTTATATTTATGTTTCTTCCATTAGATTGTAACCACACAGAACTTACTCTGTGAAGAAGTTTTCCCTCTCATTACAGAGCTGAACTTTGTATTAATTCATCGAGTAAGCGTTCAGAAAAAAGAAAGATTAATTCCATTCACCATATTTCTGAAGACGAAATATTCTGCCTAGAATGCATCTATTAGTCAACAGGAGTTTCCCTAACATATTTTACTAGAAACTCTAGCTTCGTCTTGAAATTGATTGCAATAATCCTTCTGTAACCAGTATTGGATAAATTAATAGTCACGGATTTGTTCTTCCTGCAGTCTAATCTCCTGTCCGTAATTATAATTGATTTTAGTGCTTGTATTCTAAATCTAAAATATCTGAGCTGCTGAAGGCTCTCGTACACGTCTGAGAACCGGTTTTCTACAACAATAACCAATAATATACCGTAAAAATATAATATACAGTGCATAAGGTTTGTTCTTTGGGTGCTTGGTAAATTCAGATTTTATTGTTACCGTTTTACGGGGAATAGAAAATTCATGTCTTCATATATGATTGGAAATGTTTTTTCATTGAACGAATATCTAATGAAGCCAATCAAAGTATATTATTTATATATTGTGCACTTCCATTTATTACAAATGCAAACAATTCTAGATATTTTAGAACCCCTCCTTATTAAAAACATAGTCGTAAACAGCCTAAACATCAACTTGTTTCTAGGCACAAAATTAATCTCTTTTCTGTTGCCGCAAGTATTTTCCATTTTATATAAAATAAGAACATTTGGAAATTCTCATAGATTTGCTTCTCTTCAACAATCGTGTATGCAACACGTATTTTTTCTTCATAGTACACTTTAACGCTTTGTATGTGCCACAACATATTTCTATAATTGCCCCCCCCCCCCAGGAATATGAACACAGAGACACACATATCCATGTGTGCATTTCTGTACACATACCACTTCCTCTGTCTCACTCCGTTTCTCCCTCTCACTTCCTCTCACCCTCTCTCTCTCACTCACTCTGTCTATCTATCCATCTATCTATCTATCTATCTATCTATCTATCTATCTATCTGTCTGTCTGTCTGTCTGTCTGCCTGTCTGTCTATCTATCTATGTATTTATTTATCTCTATGCGTGTAATTGTCAGTGTGTGCTTGTGCAATGTTCCTTACATACAAAGTGTGTGTAGAAAACAAATCATTCGGTGTTAGATTGATATTTACGCAATATAGATTTTTAAACAAATGTTCGTGGAAAGGTCGATTTTTTTTATTTCTTTGTGAGATTTTGTTTCGTAGTTCTCAAGTGTAAAATTATCTCATTAACGACGAGGCAAAGAGACCTCGACCACCTTTCGCGAATGTAATCTGACCTATGTACAAATTATTGTTTATTCTAAGATGTATTCTTTGCATCAGATTTGATTGTCTGTCGGTAAGGATCAATTGCTAGAGGTTGGCATTGTTTTCAATCAGTCATTATATTTGCTTCAATCCACCTCCTGTTTAGTTGTCGCACTCACGAACCTACACACGCTTATACTCACGTATATACACAATTCCTATTGTCTTTCCTATTTCCAAAAACTGCCACATCCATAAATCTTCCTAAACCTCTCACTCGTCCATTCACTTCTTCATCTTCCCTTTATATATGTTTCTGCGTTTACCTCTCTTATATGTCTTAATATAATACCGACTCATCACATCCTCTACCCATAACGCCAAGCATAATTCCATTAAAAGCGATGTCTTTTAATGCTGTATTATTATTCAAGGGCATTTCTTTGTTTTCCTACGGTCTTGACATGGCCAATAGAATATTTGGACAAACCGATCGTTAAATAAGACATCACTTTTCTAAATTGTCAGAATTGTATCAACAGTACTCGTAGAAGACAATCTATGTTTGCTTGTTTTAGACTGAATATCTTCATTATTATTTTACCGATATTGGCTGCCAGCTTGCGGATTCCACAATGCAAATATTTATTATTATTATTGTCTCCTCTTAAACATATTCATTTGTCCTCCTGCTGTTCAAACACAACCTATTTTCCATAGAAAAGTGAACTGAACATATATCTATATACCGAGGTTAGTCATTATAATTTTATGATTTGTGTTCAGTCTTGAAAACTGTAACGTATTTTCAAGAAATCAACATTTTACATGTGGAATATGCAAATGTTCACCATTACGGAATTTTTGTTCTTTCATTTATTTCTTTAACCTGTAAATAGTATATGTTAACTGGATCTCTTAATTTTATTAGGCTTCATAATATTTGTAAATATTCATGCTTTGATATAAGTCATATAATTAAAAGAATCATATCGATAAAATACACATGGACATCGACTACAGATGTGGCAATGATAAAATTGATAAAATATATTTCAAAATCGGAGTGTAATGGAAAGGGATACTATTAAATGTATAGATATTTCATTTCAGCACTGATTTCTTCCTATATTCAACTAGTTACTAAGATTGAATAATCGTCTCAATTAAACCAAAATGAGCAGCCATGAAATTGAGTTAAGAGACGGGACACACACAGACCCACACATAAACAAATATATATGTGTGTGAGTGTGTGTATGTGTGTGTGTGCGCGCGCGCTTATACATTGATATATTTTTCAGACCTGTAGTCATTCTTATACCATACCTATTATTTCAATGCGTTAATTCTGTGTCAATTTTATAGTATGCATTTCTTTTATCTAATAGACCTGTTCCACAAAAAAAATAGAATATTGGAAACTTGAAAAAACAAAGAAATATTTCTCACTTTCAAAATTTGTGGTCCAATCCACTAAAATGTTATACTTCGAAATCTATTCTAAAGAGTATTTCTAATATAAAAAGGTCGATATTTCTTATATATATGATGACTACAGTCGAAGATACTTGTAATAACTTTTAGTTTCTAGCCAGATAAAAATGTAGAAATAATGGCTTCGAGTTAGTTAAGCATGATTGACATGAGAGATAATCCAACATGACAGTTATTTAAGCGTGTGATGAAATGGGTTAAATGTAACACTCTCACTTCATCCAAACTAAACAGGGATTGATCTTTTGTAGTTACGAACATTACTTTAGAATAATGCAATGAAAGGATTTCGTACGATAATCCGAGAGCGATAAGATGTGTAAGAGCACGGCCTATGTCTTACTCAATATTATATATTAATGCTAATGCAATTTTTGTCTAAGCTCAACACACTTATAATTTTTAACATCAGAATTTTCGGTGGGCTGTATTAAATAAATGTATTCTTGACATTTGTAAATGTTGATATACATCTGTCAAATGATTATATACGTTTATATGACCCTAAATGCACTTGTAATCAAAGACTGTGTCTCTCCAAATATCAATTTTTGTCATTGGAATTAATGTATACCGAATCTGTCCCTTTCATCTATGCATCATAGGACATCATATTGTTGGCACAGCATATAGCAATAATTGTCATGCCTGTTGTCATACATTTTAACACATACAGCTTTAACAGAGGTATTGTCATCAGTCTAAATTCAAATCATGGCATCAACAATCAAATGTATATGTTCTGGAAACTACCTTTAAATAAAACTGACTTTTTTGTGAGGAAAGTTATGTGGATTTGTCTCAAATCTTCGATATTGTTTAGTTGAATATTTCGGAGTTTGGTGATTGTATATGTACGGCTATTACACAATATTGGATATCCAAGCGGAATGCTACCTTGTAATGTGCATAACACGATTTGATATGTAATATAAAGAATTTTATTTATTTGTGATGCCTTACACATTATATGATTATTTTGAATGTTAGTTTTTATTTTATTATTTACAATCTGATAATCCGTCACGTGCGATTATATTTCTTGCTTCTACTTCATTGAAATTTTCCACATTAGCATTGTTTAATGATAATTGGAACAATATTTTAATTGCATATGTTACAGCTGGCATTCAGTTTTCCAAAATAGACTCTGACTTTAAAAAACGTTTTAAAAAGAGATGTCAAGAGTGCTGCAAAATAATAGCGCGTAATTTTATCGTTGCTGTCAGTCTCATCACGATCCCTTCTCTTTGAACAATGGCCTCATATTATAAACTAACGAAAGTGAATTATATGTCAATGTCATATTCAAAAGATATTTTTTTGTCGATTTTACCCTGTTGTTATGTTTATCGCCGATGTGATTTCAAATACTGATAAAAGAAAATTAAAATAAATATTAGAAATTTGCTTTTTAATTCTTAGTACACGTTATAAAATGCATGGACATAAAATACATTCACACTCATGCAGATATATTCACATACGCACGCGCGAACGTAGGTGTGTAGTTGCCTGTTGGTGTGTATGCGCGCTCATGATTGAAATGGTCATATTTTTCGTCTATGTAGAATAGTGTATACATGCATTCATAAATGGATGTATTCATAAAGTAATCATATTCCAGTTTTATTTGTTTCATTTTTTACTCCTGTAATAGCTGCATATACCACAGTATCTATATTAGTTTTATTTTGCTTGTCTCCGTTATCTTTCAACAAGCTTGTGTATGCACTGTACATCTGTATTTGAATGTGTCTTTCATGCAACCTACATTTTATTCTAGATATAAACTTCTTGAGATTGACACGCTGGTGGGTATAATCATATTTGAGGAAGTATTTTATATTATTTACAAAAATTTCCTTGCGTACCCACTGAGTTCTATTATAGTGGATACCAGGCATGTTGCGTAGATTATATTTTGAGGGATTTTTTATTTAGCACTCGTTTCCTCTCTTTGAAACTTTTTTTTCTTTTTATTATTTCTGTAATATTTAACTCTATGCATGTAATATAAATTTTTCATCACGAGTTTCAGTGTTTTACACCATGTGTTCCTTGTTCGTAAACGCTTTTATTTTTCCGGTAGTTTCCAAATTAACGCTACATTTGTAATGCTATTTGCGTAAATATATGTACGTTGTCACCCCATCTGAAAATTTGCTGTATTATTTTAAGGAACATGCAACTTTTGAAATCTGTCCTGAAGTGCAGTGATAGATTTCGTAGTTGACTGTTCCACGAGAATCAATATATCTTACGCAACAATCATTGACAAAAAGCGTTGATCACAATCCTACTCCATTTTTACCACGCGCCGGAATGCTAAGTTCTAAACCTCGCAGAGCTATGAGCTTGCTTAGCTAGCAACTAATGTTAGATTGTATTATCTTAACATTCAGATCGACTGAATACTTTTGAGAATCCACTTGCTGAACTGATGCTTATGTGGCAGTCATTTTGCCTCATCTAGTTTTTGATGAGGATTTCTATGTATATAAAGACTTTTATATAGCTTACATTTTCAATATTTTCTGTGATATGCTAACAGATTTTGGAGTTTCTACAAATAGCCTGCTTTTTGGATATATCAGTTTTATGACATATGCTTTAAATAAATGTTCAGTCTATTAGTTTATCATTTGAATAATCTCCTTTCCGTAGAGCAGCCCCAAGCCGCCTAAATGTATTGCAACTACTTCAAATAGGAGAACAACACCCATAGGAATCTGCTGAGCTAATCTAATATAGTTGTAAATATTATTCCATCGATGATAACTAGGGAGATTAAGGGTAAAATGGATAGAATGCTGCTGCATACTGGATCCGCTGAATGCACTCGAGAATGTGTTTTATTGTAAATAATCACACAGCGTTTGAATAGTTAAAGTAGCGAGTTATCTGTTTCATGATTTTCTGCTGCTAAAGTTTGTGAAATCTTGCTTATGAAAACTTAAGAGACATAAAATTGTGCATGGATGATGGTTTAGCAGATATATTTATGAACATATGTTTTAAGCAGATTGATAGATCCAGTTTTATGCAGCTATTTGTTAGAGAAGACTTATTGGTAAGTATGTGCAATAGTTACTGGGTGGAATGTGAAGCGATATCGTACCGTGGTAATCAAAAGAATATGAAAATTCTCGAGACAACTCGTGAAAATACTGTTAGTCCATAAATACCCTTAACAATTTAAAATCTTCAAAAAACAATGCAAAATCCAAACAATTCGGCAGAGTTTACTCGCAAATAACTAAAATTGTATAAAACACTTCAGAAAATTTCCATGTGTGTGTCCATTGGTTGCAAGGAATACCGCGAGATGATACAGTACAATCAATTTTGGGAATTGTAAAGATAATTTATGAACATAATTTACAGATTCTAAAGGGCTTTTTTCTGAATATCATTGGTGGGCGTAGCTCCATTTTATAATATTTACCATTCCCTGTTATATGTTATGTAAGTGATGTACTCATATACGTTACTACATTGAACTTGTATTGTTATTATAAATTAATTGATAAACAAAACTGTAATAACTTGCAAGTATTTTGTAACTGATTAAAAATATTTGCTTTATTCATGAAGAAAATGCTAAGTCATTATCATGCTTAATTCATGATATAATAACAAAATTAGTTTGGAGTATCTATATTTGCCTTAAGGGAAAAATTGAAACTCGTTCAAATATTGGTATTACGTTAAAGTAACAATCGTTATGCAAACCACTGGAGAATATCAAATAGCTAGTGTAAAATGACATTCTCGGTTTGAAAAAACTGCAGTTTCACGTGTAATAAAGAAGCTGCTTCAGCGAGTCTGAAAAGAACGCATTCGGATTCGTAAAAGAAAACGCAAAGAAATGTAATCCATGCATATATGGCACGTGTGTACACATTAAATTACACAACTGATAGATTTTTGCCACTTTTATTTCCTTCGTGCTGTTCAATATTCTGACGCCAACTGACATTGTTAGGAATTTTCAAAGACTACTAGTTATCTATCTTGTGATTAAAAATATGGGTCGGCAGGAACAAAATATAGGATCCTTTGTATTTGAATATACTTGTATTAATCATGTCGTTTCTTTTCTATTTTCTTCAATAATATCGCCCAAATCGAAAGAGGCCATCTAAATGTAATTACCATATTTTCTTTTAGAAAAATGCTTAATCAAATTGATAGTCATTAAAAGATGGATTAAATTTTGAAGGAGAATGGTTCACACTACAAGCTGTGTTTAAATCATGTACTTTAGATTTTGATGCCGGTGAAGTTTGCTAAATCTTTTAGAACTGCAGTTTAGTGCATTAATAAAGTTTCATTCTAAATTACCCTTCAACATAGTCTTATAATTTATGCTTACTTTATTAGTATTTAAGAGTCTTGTGTAAAAGATAGATATGTTTTTGTTACTTTTTCGTATGTTTTCGTTCCATAAGCAATCTGAATATTATATGTTTATTCAATAGAGTACTTGTGAAACAATGAACAATTTTAATAACAAAATGTTTCACGAAGCTTTAACTTACAGATGTAACTGTGATTAAAAACCTGATAGAGCACTTGGAGACAGTATCTCGCACAGAAATTCAAACACCACCTTAGAACGGCTGATGCAAAAAAAGCTGCCTGTTCTTAATTGTAAGAGTGAAGCTTCCCTTATATAACAGCATTATCTGGAAGTAAAAAATTATTTCTATATCGCAAGTAAGACCGAATGATTCTGACAAACACGACTTGAACAATAATGAATAATAACCCGATGTAATATGAAAGAATTTCAAAAACACTAAACGGCAAAAAATTGAATAGAGTTACAATTGTAGACTAGATGTTATCAAATAGAATGTGTGTGTTTTGTCCGGTGTTTTGATTGATTAAGACGTGATAATTCTTGCAATGAAGCGTTGACGTTAAACCGAGAGTATCACAGCTTTAATGAACATTTATCAAAATTAGAATTATTAATGTTTTATTATTGATTTTGCAAGAAAACGCTATTTTCAATTAAGAAGAAATACAAGACTTTCACATTTGCACTAGATACATTACATTCCTGACATGGAAGACCAAAGCCATTAATTGCAGAGTCTAAAATATACAGAATTTTCATATCTTGTTGTTAGGTGAAGATTAAAAGCTTAAAGTAAAACTTCGTAAATATATCTATCTTTATTCAGTGTAAATATAATCATATTTATCAAATTACATACAGAAGACATTGCAAACAATTGTTTTCTGTGGTCTTAGAAATATTCCAAGACTAAGTTCAATGGCAAAGTTGTTAATAAACTTTTGGTTAGATTAATTGAATTCAACAACTCAACGGGCGTGTGCGTGTGCTTGTGTGTGTCTGTTTGTGTGTGTGTATGTTTGTGTGCGTATATATATATATATATATATATGCATATATACGTGTATATACATGTGTATATATATATATATATATATATATATATATATATATATATATATATATATATATATATATATATATATATATATATATATAGATATATGCGTGTGTGTGTGTGTGTGTGTGTGTGTGTGTGTGTGTGTGTGTGTGTCTCTGTGTGTGTGTGTGATATGATATGACACACTTGTAACACAAAGACACAACAGTATTTCGATAAATTGCATTCATAGAGACAAAATCAAAGTTTCCTCCAGGCACAAAATTATGTTAAAGGCGCTGATGTATGATTCCTATCCTTGGGCTTTGAATAAATTCGTTGGGACGTTCAGAATAAACTTTCCACACAAAACGTTTCAAAAATGCAGTATGTACTGGGAGTTTCATACTGTACCCATGTTTGTATTTGTGTGGGCGTGTTGTGTGTGTGTGTGTGGTTATCTGTGATTGTATAGATCAACAAATTGTCTAGGGCACTTAGTACGATTCGTGGAAACAAAATTGTTAAAACAATATGTTCGCAGTCCAACCACAGAAACAAGTGATGAAGAATTAAAGTTGTATGTATTATGTATATACAGGGTACATATTAAATATATATGTGGCATTTATGTATCCTGTTTCCTGTACATACATCTTCAAAGGTTTTGCAGTATCCTTCTGAAGATAATATATACTATAGATGTGCTGTGATTAGAAAAACAAATACACAAAATTATTTCGGACGTACACGATACTCGTGCCAACAGTAGATAACGAAGACGTTATATGCAATTCTCTTCCATCCATAAGCGATAATATTGCCAGACGAATAAGGCAATATTTCATTCCAAATATCTTTTTTGCATTAAGTATGATAAATATAGTTATCTAATCAAGTAAAACTTGTAACGCATATTTCTCTGTTTTTTTTTTATTTATTCTTTTACTTGTTTCAGTCATTTGACTGCGGCCATGCTAGAGCACCACTTTCAGTCGAACAAATTGACCTAAGGTTTCTTCTTTTTAAATCTAGTACTTATACTATCGGTCTTTCGGTCTTTTTCCCGAACTACTAGGTTACAAAACCTAAACACTACTACATCGGTTATCAATCGATGGTGGAGGGACAAACACAGACACACACATACATACATATATACATATATATAAATATATGAATATATATATATATATATATATATATATATATATATATATATATATATATATATATATATATATATATATATATATATATATAGGACGGGCTTCTTTGAATTTGCGTCTGCCAAATCCACTCACACAGCTTTCATCGGCCCCTGGGAATAGTAGAAGAATCTTGCCGAAGGTGCCACGCCTGCGCCTAGCAAGCCTCTTAACACACACACGCCTGAAAAGCAATGGTGAACTCTGTGGAATTTGAATTCATAAAGTAGAGACGGACGAAATCCTGTTTAGTATTTTGCCCAGCTTGCTGGTGATTGTCCCAGCACGTCGCATATAATAAATTAATAATTATACATTAGGTTGCCATTCAATCTATGGTATGTTTTTAGTTTCATGAAAAATTATATTTCTCTTTACTTAAAATTGTCTTTACGATTATTCGCTCTCGATCCTTCAGTGTATATAACGCAGGGTTTATTCTTCAGAAATGCATTACTGCAACGATGTAGCAAGTTTCTATAGGAAACATTCAGAATCTATGGAAATATTATTTTTTGAAATATCTCAGCAAAATCATTTAAAAGTTATTTTAATATTTATTGACATATACGCTTCAGACAAATTATTTATCAGACGCTGAATCTCTTAGACTCAAAAAAAGAAAAAGTAAGTAAAAAATGAAATAAAAAATTAATAATAATAATGATAATAATAATAATAATAATAATAATAATAATAATAATAATAATAAGAAGAAGAAGAAGAAGAAGAAGAAGAAGAAGAAGAAGAAGAAGAAGAAGAAGAAGAAGAAGAAGAAGAAGAAGAAGAAGAAGAAGAAGAAGAAGAAGAAGAATAGTAATAATAATAATAATAATAATAATAATAATAATAATAATAATAATAATAATTGATGTATCAATACCAGCAGATGACAACGTTTCTCTGAAAGAAATGGGAAAACTTTCAAAATACAAAGACCTGGAAATAGAGATAACTCGAATGTGGAATCTAAAAACAAAAACAATTCCTATCATAGTATGTGCCTTAGGTATAATAATAAAAAAATTCAGACAAATACATAACAAAAACACCGGGACTTACAAATATATATAACATACAGAAAATTGCAATACTGGGTACTGCACACATTCTACGCAAAACACTTTCAATACATTAACCATAAGAGCGCCACAGCAAACCACAGCACACACCCAAGGTGCACAGAGCTGCGCTCGGTAGTGAAGTGAAAGCACGTTATAAAAATGAAACTACTGAACAATAATAATAATAATAATAAAACGAAGATTTCAGTAATTGATTATTGATAAATATTTTGATAAAATGATTGTTTGTCAATCGCAAATTGAACTACAACCTAGACTATTTTCATCGTAGACTTATTAGAAGGATGCTGGAAATAAAATAGGTATAGCGATGTAAACATTCTACACCGGTACATCAGTTTTTTTTTCTCGGGTGGGGGTATTTTTGCCTACATCTCAATGATATATTTCATCCAGGAGAAACACCTTAATATCTAAAGGTGTGTGTGTGTGTGTGTATGTGCGTGTGGTTTGGTGTGTGTGTGTGTGTGTGTGTGTGTGTGTGTGTGTGTGTGTGTGTGTGAAGATACTGTAGGGTCTGGGAACAAACCTCGGAATCGAGAGATATATCAGCCCCCAAGTATGGTACATTTTTCAAAAAAAAACACTCGATCACCTGCTAACTACAATCTCAGATTGATGTATATCAAGTCAGGTAACTCAAAAGAGGGCAGCACGTCGAAATCTCTCCATCAGTAAAAGTCAATCACATAAGATTGGACATTGAAAATGTGATTGCACATGCGGTGCCCCAGCTAGACCGCAGCCTAACGCCTGAAATGTATCGAAGAATAAAAGGTAAAAGTATATATATATAGATATAAATATATATATATATATATATATATATATATATATATATATATATATATATATATAGGTAAATGATAAGATGATATATATATATATATATATATATACATATATATACACATATATATATATATATATATATATATATATATATATATATATATATATATATATATATATATATATATATATATATATATATATATATATATATATATATATATATATATATATATATGGATATATATATATATATATATATATATATATATATATATATATGTATACAAGTAAATGCAGACGAAATGTAAAGACACAGAAAAGTTAGCAGAAAATGTAGGGCCTTTTAGGTAGACGGTAGGACATTAAGAATCGACTTGGACATCCATTTATTATGAAACATGTAACGACTTCAGTTAAACAAAGGAAAACAGTATAATGTTATTTTTAAATATTGTTGTGTGAATAGTGGGTACATTAATATTTAAAGCAAATTTTAACAAAAAACAGAATCTTGAATGGCTAAATTAACAGCTAATCAGCTGAGATTAAATAACTATAAGCTAAATATTTCATTTAACCTCCATCGACATTTACCAAATTAACACACATACACACACACACACACACATATTTATATACACACACACACATATGTATATACACACATACACACATATGTATATATATTTGTGTGTGCGAGTGTTTGGTTGTCTGCGTGTGTGCGCGTTTTTGGTTGTCTGCGTGTGTGCGTGTGAAAGTGATTGTTGGGTGAATGGGTTAGTTTGTACAACCACACTCTGTAGTTTGAATGAAACCACTTCCACAATCCTTGTGTTATGGAATGCAAATACGATCTCAGTGTGATTCCAATTTCAAACTTAAAAGAATACATCCAACATTGCTGCTATTCATATCCATTCACTTATGCACAAGTTAATATAATTGCATTCATCCACATGATTACATTTGCAATTGCAAAGCAACCCCAAATACATATGGCAATAGCTAAGAATTCGTAGTTAATTACTTCAATATTATTCCGAATCCTGTCGCTATAAAACTTGTCCTTACATACTGCCATGTTCCATAAAATATTTTTAGATAATCAAATGGTATTGATGTTAAATCACCTACCATTTAATATATCGGGTTATTCCAAATATCAAAATCTTTCTAGTCGCCGAATATTCGCAGAAGTTCCACTCGAGTATGATCATACTAAAATATATGAATACTATTTTCCTTAAAACAAAAGAAAAAATATTTACCAGAAATGAAAAAAACAACATTTTTTTATATGTTGGAACGTAAGAATGTCTTTTGCATGTGAGTCAGTATGATCGTATGTGAGTGTTTCCGGTGCCGTGAATCTCTTCTTTAAATTCTGAAATAATGAATGTACGTATTTATGTAATTGTGCGTATTAAGGCGATTTGTAACTGAATGGACGAAATATGTATATATGCATATGTATATCTAGATTCTTCTATCCTTTTATTCGTTTCAGTCTTTTGACTGCGGCCATGCTGGAGCACCGCCTTCATTTGAACTACTCAACCCCCAGGCCTTATTCTTTGTAAGCATCGTACTTATGCTATCGGACACTTTTTCTACCTTATAAGAACGTAAACACACCAACATCAGTTGCAAAGTGATGGTGGGTGTACAAACATATATGTACGTGTATATATATATATATATATATATATATATATATATATATATATATATCCGCTGACACACATAGGTACATGTGTTTATAAGTATACACATACATCCATACATAGATAGAGAAGGTGAAGATTAGAAAAAAGGGAATACATATATTGCTGTAGAACGGTATGTTTAAATGTGTTATGTCCGTCCACATATACAATTTTGTGATAAATGTATCTATTTATAGGCAGGTAAAACATTAGAGCTTATTTTTATATTTTGATTTCATCAGTCTCTTAAACATATTTGTATTCATTCGTGCCATAAATTAAATGAACCTATTCTGCCATTTATTCATTTCTGTAGTATTACCGAGATAAATCTTCAAAATTGCTTTTCACGTTCTCCGATCACCTTTTCAATCTTATGGTGAGATTTTTAACAGATTATCTGAGAGCGTCTGGTAAATTACCAAGAATATTACACATCATTTTCACCTTTATCAGTGAATAGTGATTTCATTTGTAAACTTCATGCTTGGCGCAACCGCAAACATATCAATCACGTGGTGTTAAATCTGATTTCGACAAAAAGTTGTTCGCTCGTACTTGTTACAAGACATGAGCGATGATTGATTGTTGGCTAGATTCCGAGAGTCACTTTCGTCTATTATTTCTATCAGGAGGAAATGCTATTATTGCCCTACTGTTAGGACAGACATTTTTGGCTTTTCTCATCATCATCATCATCATCATCATCATCATTATCATCATCATCATCATCATCATCGTTATCGTCATCATCATCATCACCGCCATCATCAACTTCATCATCATCATCATCATCATCGTCGTCATCATCATCATCATCATCATCATCATCATCATCATCATCATCATCATCATCATCATCAACATCGTTATTATAGTCTTCTTCGACGTCGTCATAGTCGTCATTTTATCATCATTTTAATTATTATTGGTATTATTATTATAGAATTATATCAAGGGAGCTAGGATGAAAACGACATGTCTGAAGCATGCTTCAAGTGCTGATACCTTAAAAAAGCTAACAAAACTTCCAGTTAAACATATACATGGCTGAAAGTGGGGTAGTGAATGAAAATTTAAAAAAAACACGTTAATCGTGAATTGGTTCCAATTTCTGGATTAAAGCAAACAATAAACATTCTTTCTTAATTAACACAATGCATGGGTGAAAATATAAGCCCGAATAATTGTACATGCCGTCCAAAGCAAGTTCACACGTCTAAATACAAATTTTCCACGTATTGATACAAAGAAAGTCTATTTTAAATCCCCTCACGACAGCCAACGTGTATATTATAGGAATAGTCAAGCAGTAAATGCTATTCCAGTCAGGAGTAAAAAATAATTAAATCATTGTATTTAAATTATTTATTATCTCTTAAAAAAATATGAAAATAAAAATCCCGTTAATGATTCTTATCAAGTAGTCAGCATACTATATGAAATTTATAAGCAATTAATACATTCAATTAACGATAATGTGCATATGTATATTATTATAACAAGAGTGTTAGGGGGAAAACGACATGTCTCCAGCATGCTTGAAGTGCCGATCCCTTCAAAAACTACCAAAACTCCAGCAATATATACCCAATTATTTTTTTCTTTTACTTGATTTTGTATGGGTGCTAACAAATTTACCAGCATTTCATCCGTCTTTAATATCTGAGTTACAACCCCCCCCCCACGTCTATTTTGCCTTTCATCCTTTCGACATCAAAAAATACGAACCAGTTAAACACTGGGATCAATATAATCGGCTTAGCTCTTCCCTGAAACTGCTGGCTTAGTGCCAACATTTGAAATCGATATTAGCGTTAATGATAAGGCAGCGAGCTGCAAGAATCGTTGAACACTGGGGTTAATGCAATTGACTTGCTCCTTCCCACGAAATCGCTGCCCCCGTGCCAAAATTTGAAATCCCTATCATAGGCGTATATAAGAGAGTGGGCATGTAGAAACACTAGCACTTCGGGCAAAATGCTTAGCGGTCTTTCGTTGGTCTTCACGCCGTAGTCAAATTTCGCTGAGACCTATTTTGCCTTTTATACTTTCCAGATCGATAAATTAAGCATCCCTCGAGTACTGGGGACAAGGCAAATGACATAACTCCTTCCGTAAACTTACTGCCCTTGCATGAAAATTTGAAAACCAACAGTATATATGAATGTATGTAAACATGACTTTAGCAACTGCCTGTATTTTGAGAACAAATATAGTTATCTACAACAATGTGGATCATAAAACATTTTCTATACCAATTACTAAGCCGCAACTGTATCTTGAATTTCTATATTTAACAGGATCAAAGGAATACAAATGTAAAATAGTTCGTTATCTATGCATGGCTGACCTATATTAATTCATTTCAAATCATTGTCTATAATATAACGGTTTTCGTGGCATGGGCAAAGTTTAAGGGCAGAAAGACAATTTAATATATGAATCAGTAACAATAAACTTTTTTCGGAACGATGGAAGCAGTTCTTCTTAATATTTTACGTAAACGGGTAATCCCACCAACTGTCTGTAAGAAGAATATTTTACTCAATGCAATTCGCAGAAAATATATTTGAGCAAAACTGCGCCAGAGTCCACATTATATATCCGCATGCCGTGAATAACATTTTCCATTACGTAATCGTCTACGTATTCTCAAGATGCATTCAATACTATTTTAGAAAAAGCCTCAAAGACGGGCCAGCTGTGGAATCTTATTGATCCTTATCATCAAAGTAATTTGAATCCACGCAAATCTCTTATAATTAGGAATGAGGTATAGCGCTTTACACAATGAATATGGAATAAAGACTTGTAAGAAAAATAATAGCGAAATTCGTTTCGGTGGTAGATTAATATATGACGAGAAATCGACTTTCAACTTATGCTTAATTTAATCCTCAAAACTGAACGCTGAAGCCAGAATATCGTGCAAGTTTTTGCTGCCTCATTATTGCTTAGCATGTAAGTTACAAATTCCTTCTGCATTGCTTAGTTTCCATAAATACGTTATACAACGCACACGCACAAACACACACACAAACACACACATACACACACAGACACAGAGACGCACAGACACACAAACACACACATACACGCACAGACACAGAGACACACAAACACACACACACACACACACACACACATACATATATATATATATATATATATATATATATATATATATATATATATATATATATATATATATTTACATATATATATATTTATCAGTGGCAACCCCGGTACTCGAGCTGCTCGGGCTTAGCCTAAGTATAAATTTTGTAAAGTGAACGTGTATTTAATTATATATATATATATATATATATATATATATATATATATATATATACATATTTAGAGATACATATGATATGTGTACATATTTGTGCATGCCTGTATGTATGTAGGAAATTTATGCATGTGTGCATATACATAGCCAGTGTCTACAGAGGTTTAGATTAGCATGAGATATAATTAAAACGCTCTTAACTTCTTTGAAAAGTTCTGCTTTGTGTCATTTCAGTACTACTTTGATAGAATATTTTCTCTCACATCTTAGCTTGTAATAGTCCGCTTGAATTTATATGAAGCGAATATGTATGTATATTTAGTATGACTTCTTTGAACGTCTTTAAATAACTTCCAATATGGAGCTTCGAATGGCTATCGTCCAATAACTGAAATAAGTTTAATATTCTCAAGAACTATATAAAACGACATGAATAGAGAAAAAGAAGAAAATCATATATATGCTGAGATATTCATTGGCAGCAATATGAACTATATTGAGCGCATAACTTAAGCAATGAGCAAATAGAAGGGAAAATGAGGTGAATGTAAAGGAGAAACAAGACTGTTTAAATTAGATGACAAGATTGATGAAATACTATGATTATATGAATACTCATGTATATGAGTGTCTCTCCACGCACACGTACACACTGGTTGAAGCACACGCACACACACATACACATAAATATACATATATGTGTGTGTGTGCGTATATATATATATATATATGTATGAATGCATGCAGACATATATGAGCATGTGCGTACTTGTATGTATTGACGTGTATATATGTATATTTATATGTTGATACTTCTACAGAAAATTCTCATGATGCGCAAGATTGATGAATTGGCGTTGGTACAGAGAGAAATACCGTATAAGCTACACATCGACTACTCTTAAGTATGCCGTGTAATGCAAACAATGTTGGTACTTTATAACAATAAGAATATCATGAAATATGTTTGCTATCCGATATAGGAACAGAGCCGCTATCTCAGGATTTTGATTGATGCAAAATATATTCAATAATCACAGCTTATTTTCCTTTTCCGTATATATTCCATATATAGCAATAAGATGAAAACTGAAAGTGACCCTTATTTGATATATCTCTTACAAGATATAAGCTCATAGATTTACTTCCTACAAATCTAAGAATCGAAGTTTGCATTTAATTATTATATTTCAAAAGCTGATTGTTCACGGTTACGTACAAAAAGATAATTATAAGCTTATAAATAAAATCATTTATTTTCTTAAAGAATTTCCAATTGGTAACTCAAAATTCGATTTTCGAAAATAAGAAACAGATAAAAATAACGGTAATAGTAATAATAATAATTACAAGATCGGAGATAAGTGTACAACTTTATTTTTCAAGTATTTTAATTTATCGACCGCAAATAGATAGGGACAAAAATAAACAGGGCGTTGTGAAGTTCCACTACAATGACAACATCAGCAACAAAAGTAATAGCCATAGAGCTTCCTATTATTGACACAAGGCCTGAAATTTTAGGAGAGCGTCACAGTCGATTCCAACCGCCCGGATGCTCACAATTTATCGACCGCGAAGGAAGAGAAGTAAAGTTGACCACGGCGGTATATGAACTCAATAGATTCAATGTAGCCAAACAGAAGTTTCTGGAAAATAGGTGGGAGTGGCTGATGAAAGGAACCCTAAAAGAAAAAAAAGAGCGAGCACTATACTGGCAGCACACGACCAGATTTTGGCCATGAACTAGAGAGTCAACCTGAAGAATGAGCTAATGTCACCGCTGTGCCGCATCTGCAATACATTGGATGAAACCAGTCGATTATATTGGCCCTAGTATTTGGGAACTTGGAATGTTACTTTGGTACACATTGTGGCAGAATGCCCCAAGTTGGCACAGGAAGCATATAAGAAATAGAGACACGACCAGGTTATAAACGTAACATACTGCACTGGAAACTGTATCAGAAATGGGAATTTGAAGCAGGAAACACATGGTACAATCCTCGAGTCGAATGTGTACTAGAGTCGAAGAAATGTAACATTTTGTTGGACTTTTCTATTTAACTGGACAAGGAATTAGAAAATAATAGACTGGACAAAACGATCATAAACAAAGAAAAGCGACGTTGCTTACTAACCGACCCGTCATGACCGTTTGATTCCAGAATCGTATAGAAAGCTGAAGAAAGACAGAAAATATCCAATCCTTTAAAATATGAAATCGCAAGTATTTAGAGCATGGGAACAGTAAAGGTCGTGCCTATATTAGTTGGTGCAATGGGAACAGTAAGCAAAGATATTGACAAATAGATGCCCGAGATTGGAATAGAATGTTCCATAGAGCTCCCACAGAAAGCTTGTCTCTTATGAACAGTAAGGGTTATCAGGAATGTTCTAAGCATATGAAGGACTGCTGAAATCTTGTGGGTACCTTAGGTTACAGGTAGTAAGTTGCTATCCACATAGTTTTTACCAGGAATAAGTCTGAACCGGAGCTAAACCAAAATAAGGATTATACCAATATCAACAATAGCAAAAAAAAATAACAACAACAACAACAACAACAATAATAATAATAAGAAGAAGAAGAATAATTAATTGAATTGAATTGAATTAGCAGTAACATTCGCATTTTATTTAGCCATCGAATTTTGTTCATAAAACACGTTTGAATTGTATAGTATACTTTAGGACCTATTTTTATTGTAGTGTTACATGCTATAAACATGTATTTTCCAATATGCAAATCACTAATATCATTTAATGATGAGTACAAGTAAATGCAGCATTAGAAGGTAAATCAACCACAGATATATCGACACTTTCCGTTGCATTCAAGGCAATCTGCACAGATATTTAATAGCGAAATTAGAGCCTGTTCGCGATGCATATGAATGAAAGGATGGCTGACATAATATCGATTCGATGAACGACCTAGACGCCCAGTAATATTTGTAATTTTCGTAATTAAAATGTCCTTCATGAACAGTCACTCTCTATGATATTATCTTTATGACCGATTAAATTAAAATATATTTTAATCTACTATGCACGTAGAACATTGAATAAATTACACTTCAAACTTCAGGGGCAATTTTATATTGTAAAAGATGCATAAACAGAATATAAATACGCTTGTGGAAAGTTAATTTTAGCTTCCTTAAATTTTTCTCTCTTATAGAATCGAATTCTCTTTTGGTTCATAGCCTCAGATTTGATAAACATTTATTGTACTAGGCTTAACCAATCGATATTACCTTAGTAACTTAGAAGAGATCTTTATGATAAGAGATCAGAATTTAGTTACCATACTGATATAATGTCTGCGAATTTATTCAAAGACCAATAAAACAATGATGACATCAGAAGAAGCGACAGAATTGTCTGCAGTAATTGCTCTATATTGCTCGCAGAACAAATTGTTGTATAAGTTATAGTATTTTATTGGAAGTGTAAATACGACTCCATCACCATCAACAGCTGATCGCCAATAAAATTTGATTGATTCTGCATTCAAGAATATAAAACATCATGTGCTATAACATCACAAGCTAAAGGAAATTGTCAAAGATGTCACATGTGCGTGCTGTCTAGTGTTTAGAGTTAGTATTAGAGATGTAAATAGAAGATATTATATTAATGTGTGATTTCCAGCAGTTTCGATTGTGGATTGTTTCGTTATGCCTTCATCACAATCTCTACATCGGGATATATTTTTATCTCTCGCATTTTTTTTCTTTTACACAGATATCGACGTTATTGTATTTCTAGATTAATATAACATCGTTCATGTAATCACTCATTCGTTCATCTATATGGTTTTTCTATTGATATGTTATCTTATTTTCGTATACACGCACATTTACACTTACAAACAAACACAATATATATGCGTATATAGGAAGAGAGATAGCGACAGATTGATAGAGAGAGAAACCGTTGTATAGATGCACATACACATATGAACGCACACACAGACACACACAAACACACACACACACACACATACACACACACACACACACACACACACACACACACACACACACACACATATATATATATATATATATATATATATATATATATATATATATATATATATATATATATATATCTGTATACGTGTTTGTGTATTAGATCTCTTCATTTTATTTATTTCCCACAAGGGGCTAAACATAGAGGGGACAAACAAGGACGGACAAAGGGAATAAGTCGATTACATCAACCCAGTCCGTAATTGGTACTTAATTTATCGACCCCAAAGAATGAAAGGCAAAGTCGACCTCGCAGAATTTGAACTCAGAACGTAACGGCAGACGAAATACTGCTAAGCATTTCGCCCGGCGTGCTAACAATTCTGCTACCTTGCCGCATTATCTCTTCATTTTATTTGTCTATCATGTCATCACCACAGATATTCCGTACCAAAAGGACTGAGCACTATAAGATATATGTTCCGTATGGAAATGGTCTCGTTCAAAGGAATACAAAACGAATTTTATAGTCATTTCGAAAATTTCCGCAAATGACATGTGAAAAGTCTTTGTCTACATGTTGGAATGTATCAGGACTGTCAGAGTGGTCATTCTCATTCTAAACTCCAAAAACTAAAGGGTTTTGATAATAGAAGGTCAGATGCTGGTGATGCAAGAATTACTTGACTATAAGGCAGTACTAGGGCAAGTCTGGCACGTAATCTTATTTTGCAGTCGCTGCATTGTCGACGTGTGTCATACGTAGGATTCTACTCTCGTGGCAGACGCTTCTCTGCCAACAAAACGGTATCAAGACCGAATGGAAGCAACTCCTTATACGTGTGTACAACTTCAACGGATAGTACCTATTTCTAATATTAAGTGTAAACAATTCAAGCTTACTTAATTTACCACATTTGCTTTTTGTACATTGAACATAATACCTAATTAAATATGATAATATATTTATTTTCATACAAATATAATTATAACCGATAGTAATTCAAAGTGCACAGCATGCATCTTTGTCCTTGTGTGCCGTTTGATATAAACAAATACACATGGAATAAATATCGACTCCGCAAATTGTCTACCTAGCATTGTACACTATCAGCTTGAATTAAAAATACATACGGTTGAAAACGAGAATTTCACAAATAAAAGAACATTGCTACGATCCAGCAATCGAATCAGTCCCTCTGTCTTAATTCATAAGACGTGGAATAGTTCGATCCATTTGGGCGTCAGCTATAACTGTTTGATCCGCAGGTGCATCGTTTATACTAAAGGGGATACTTTTCGGCTATATGATTTCGGAGTTAAAATCATGTTGAGGGTGATAAACAATAACTTAGTATTGTATTAGACATGGATGCTTCTCTTTCTTTCTGTCATTCTTTATAACGCCTTTATTTATTTCTCAAAGTCGGCCTTTTGAATGAGCTAATGGAAGTCCATTTGCATCATGATATACCAAGCATATAACCATAGTCTATATAGAGAGAAAATGATAGGAATGATCACATCATTGTGCAAAACTTTTCAAAAGAACCACATAAACTGTTGTGAAGAGAGAAACACAAATACTAGTCAGCCACCTAAAATATATATTGATGACAACAAGAGTCAGATAAATTTAAAAAATTAAAAACAATGAAGAAATTAGGTAATATATGTAAAAAAAACAGCATCATATTTGTATATTGAATTTAATTGATTCATGTGTGTCAGTAGACGAAATTGGAAACTGAACGTTCTGTCACATTTTCAGGTCTATTGTTCATCGATATACCTAGCATGCGTGCAGTGAGGAAAGGTTGGATGTACTTTTACAGATATTATAAAGTAATAAAATTGGCTGTAGGCGAAAATAACTTACAATCAACTAAAATATACATATATAAATATGGTTAAAAAATTAATATATAAAAAATTAATGAAATAACGTGAAACTAAACGAACCGTATAAACTAATTGCACTATAGTTTGTAGAACAATCCAGAATCGATATAAAAGTTATCTAAAAACTAAAAAGCACCATAGAAAGAAAACACAGTACATGACCAATATCATTGAACATTCAACGCAAAGGAAAATGCAATCTACACAAGGCGCGCTACAGAAAGTGTCTGAACTGAAGCAAAAATATGACACCTGGATAACGCTACATTGAATCAAATTTTAATGATAGGATATATAAGAATGCAATATATTGCACCAAGTTGATTCTATAAAATGCGCAATTCATAAAAAAAGGACCTCATTATTTATTTGTTACACAGTATGTATATGGAGAAGAAAATTAATATGGAATTGAAATTTCTTTCAGTAGACGAAATATCTCTCTGTAATACGGTAATTTCCTGACTACAATAATATGGAATATGCATATCCATATTGATACGGACTTCGAAGTAAATTGAACAGATGTCTTAGTAAAAGATTGAAATAGAAAAATAGGTACCGAGATAGATTTTTCAAACGACTCTGACGAAAATAGTGTGATATTATATATACTTTAACAGTTCCCTTATATATAAATCACTTCAGGGTCATGGCTTAAAGGTAGACGAAATTCTGTGTGAAAGGACAGCTAGAATGTAAAACAATTAATTCAAATATCTATGTATTGTGAGAGTGAGCGTTAACTATTCATTCATACATCAATTACAATTTAAAAAAACAATAAAACACTCTAACAGACGATATATATAAATAAACTATGACCCTGAAATGACTGATACATATAAGGGAACTGTTATTCTGTGTGTATATATATATATATATATATATATATATATATATATATATATATATATATATATATATATATATATATATATATATATATATATATATATATATATATATATATATATATATATATATATATATATATATATATATATATATATATATATATATATATATATATATATATATATATATATATATATATATATATATATATATATATATATATATATATATATATATATATATATATATATATATATATATATATATATATATATATATATATATATATATATATATATATATATCAGAAAATGTATATAAGTCGAAAGCATTTGTTGGCCGTTTTGATTTTTTAAATAATTGTTTTTATTATATAATATTATATTATGTAATGTTATAAGTAAATTACTGAATTGTCAATAGTGTCTCTCTATTGAATTTATCTTGTATTTATCTTGATAGTCTGTGAATAATTTGTGTGTATGTATATATATATATATATATATATATATATATATATATATATATATATATATATAATTTGCGTGTATATATATATATATATATATATACTCGCAAATTATTCACAGACTATCAATGCGATGATGCCACTAACAAAATGGCGTACACATGTATTAACAAGACGAAGCAATGGATAGTAGCATAGAGAGGAAATCAGACACTACCGATTCAAAGCCGACCAAGATAACACGTGGTTTTCTACAATTACCAGAAGATTCAGGTGCTGTATCAAGTAAATAATTTTCCATTAAATATAGTGTTTCCTGTCTGTTAATTACATCTCACTCAAGTATATTGGCTGTACTGAAACTAAGAGAAATATTAATGTAGAAAATGACATTTGCCGTACCGTTGTATCGAAACCGGGGTAACATAGCAAATGGACTTGCTAAAATTCCGGTCATACTACATCGAAAATGTTGGAAAAGTCTACGTGCAATTAATGTGTGCATGCTGTTTGTTCTCATTTGCTATTCTGTTAACCCTGATAACTTAAATGTTTAGCATAATGTAGAAATTGCAAAGAAATGGCAATCGTTCGTAATCTCTGCTCAAAAATATTATAGCGCGCAATGTTAGAACATTAGGAAAATTGGTAAAATTACTGCAGAGAAGAATCTTTTCTACTCCAGACACAAGGCGCTAAATTATTTAGGGGTGGGGAGTGGATAAATCGATTAGATCGACCCAGTACGCAACTGGTACTTAATCTATCGACTCTGAAAGGATGAAAAGCAAAGCCGACCGCGGCAGAATTTGAACTCAGAACGTAAAGCCAGACGAAGTACCGCTAAGCATTTCACCCAGCGGAGCAAATGTTTTTTCCACCTCGCTACATTACTGCAGAGAAGAAGGAGAGTAGAGTACATATTTTTTTGTTGCCGCGATAGTACCGAACGATGCAAAAATACAGTACCTATATTCATTGCAAGAATCCGTCCTAAAACTTAGCTCATTAATTTTTGAACAGAATTGAAATTCATTAAATATGCTTGAGAAATACACACGACTTAATTATACTCTTTAATGCATTTCGTAAAAAGCTGTATTTCCTGAATTTGTATGTAATTTATTTGCTCACTTCATCTCTTGGATTTTTCAAACTTTTCATAGCTTTTCTTTCTGTTCCTTATATCCATATTTTCCTTCACTAATACCAGATGTGTAGACAATGTCCCAAAGAAATTATCGCCTTTTATTAGCTTGTATTTTGATCAGGAAATAATCCGTCACTTTCCTTGTTAGGACGTAACAAAAATATACAGTGGAAATCAATGTCTAGTGTGGCTTACATTATTTCACTGTGTATTGGATTGCTGACATGTTTTCCTGAGTATAAAATGTTACATCATCTACCTGTTAATGCTTCTATTCTCTATTCAACGATATTGGACAGTCATAAATATAATATCATTAAATACACACCCGTAGTGTACAGCCACATATTTTATTCTTCATTACATGTTTCTCACAGCCTCACGGAGAGCAATAAAATATTATACAGTATCGGCCATAATTTTTCTATTTTCATTTATTATATTGTGTTCGATAATTTTTTTTCAGATATAGAAAATGTACGAGTTTTGTAGCCGTTGATCTGACATGCAACAGATCCCATTTTGTTTGCATATTCTTTTTCCTTATAGCATCTGTAGCCACAGTAAAAGTGAATGCGAAAAACGCTTGGTTTATGATCACGCGGGTACGTGTTCAACCTGACTGCGGAGTATTTTGAAAATATGATATTTTCTCTAAGCTCGTATCAACTATTACATTTTGATGAAAAACAGCAAGATGGAAATTGCATAGAAAAGTGTTGAATACACTACTCTTGCTATTCAAATATGCAAACTTTTCACAAAGAACTTCAAATTGATTCTCCTTGTGCATTAAGTTAACTGTGCGCCTGTCGCTGATTGCTCAGTTACACTTTTTCTTTTAACATGAGGGAAATTCATTTGATCAAACAACTACCATGTAACCCATAGCAGCATTGGCTCTGAGTCCTGAGTCCCCAAAACACTTCGGTGTACAGGTGAAGTCATGGAAATAAGCTGATACCTGAACAAGGAGCGGGCAAAAGTTTGGTTCTTCAGGTTCCTGATCCATTCTTCTTGCTCAACAGTTACGAGACTTGGACACATTTTGGAGCACTTAGGGGCTTACTGGACAGCTTTGGTACCAAGGAAGCGTCGCAAGATTAAAGGATACAATTAGTCGCATATTGTATCCAATAATCTCAGCAACAGGGGCTCGTTCTATTACTTGTATGATTCGGGATCGTCAGCTTTGAGTATTTAATGTTGTTGCTGTTTTTCCAAGTGACTCCTGCGCGCCCTGTTCCCTTGTGTGTGGATGTGGGTTAGGTGGCAGCTTGAGTTGTTCTGCTACAGGGTAACTGTGGATGAGGAAGCATTGCATGATGATGACAACGGACTAGAATTCTAATCAGTGAGTTGCCCTGGACAACCCGAGCAAAAATTGGCAAATGCTGTATGCAGCGGTGTGCTGTAACGGCGCATGTCACCATATCTTGTCTTTCGTATCCTGAACAAGGGCATCCTCGTCCTTTTCAGTGACTGACTTGCGAAAATATTATCGATTCTCTATTCTTTTCTATATTCTGTTGCAGTAATCCCTGTGTTATATGTGGAGGGGAGAAATCAGCAATCTGATATATTCATATTTTGTAGATAATTTTATTAAGCATTAATTATTTTTTCAAAATAAATATTACTGCAGGTTAAGGGATATTTTTGTTTCAAATTTTTTTCGTGTATTATGTAAATTAAATTATCGGTGCTGTTTCCTAATTTTAATGACTATTTAGTTCTTTTTCTAATTCTTTTAACATCTATATTGGATTAGTGCACTTATACTGCTCGAATCTGCCACTGGCAGAGATTAAAATATAAAGAAAATCAGCAACGAATAACGCACAATTTCAAAAGAATATTAATGAACATATAACGAATAGCAAAATAATAATAAAATGCTAAGACATCTCTAGGACAGAAAAAACGGCGTATTAAATACTATGAGGAAAATACGCTATAACAATTCTACGAATTGTTATAGCGTGTTATAACATTTTGATCACATTCCAAAGATGAAAATGCAGCTCAACTGTCACTCTTTTAACACCGGTGTCGAGATTTAAATTGAATTGCAGAAGGTCCTCGACTCGCTTACGGAAAACGACTTCCATACCGAATTCCAAAACTAGCAGGAATGCTTGGACTGGTGTATTTCTGCTCAAGGCATCCTGGTCAAAGGAGATTATGCTAAAATTTAGACACTTAAGTTATATTTTATGAAATATAACTAAAGTGGGAATGTCTTGATATCCCCTCCTACACTGTGAACTGCACAGCTTCTAACCAAATGGCATTAATACAAATGTAAAAGGCATTCTTCACAGGCCTTTGAGAATATCTAAAACAACGAATAATGTTTCTTCGTACGAACATCCAAAAGAGTAATATGAGAACTCATAACCACTCCTTCGTGTCCAAATTTGCCAAGAACAGGAGAGACACCCACATGAAATAATACTATACCAGTTACGACTACAACAAGAATTCTCACAAGGATACGATGTTTCATAACATTAAGATGTTTTTAACAATACTTTTATACAGAATTCACAGGGAAAATCAAGAGAAGTAAGAATCTAGAATTACAAGGATGTCTTTATTAAACAGAAGATGGTGACAGAAGACAAATTCAAATTTCGAGTTGAAATTACTAATTGCCACATGTCAGTAACGTTGTGCTGCTGGACTCATTATTACATACTGTAACCCAATCAAGAAGCGAAAACGGTGAAATATCTAACCGTAAACAATAAACCACAGTAGTGGACAAAACACTCAGATAACAAGTGGGCAATTAATTTTTATATAGATATCTTGTTTCAGTTTCGGTATATTTCATTGAAACTTTTGTATTTACTTTGTGTAAATACTTGTGATTTATGAGATTTTGATTCGCACCTTAATGTATTACATATCATTCTAACATCTCTTTGCAAATACGAAGTCCCAGTTCGCACGTCACTGTAACTAGAGTGTTTTATCTATTGTTTTTATATTTCTTTGTATCGCTTCGAGCAGTAGTGGCTAGTAAAGGAGTCGTTGTTATTATTATTATTATTGGCAGTATTTTTAACCTCTCGAAGAAAATGGATTTCCAGCGGATCTTATCCCCTGAATTCAACTACCACAAACGTTAAATTTGCCTTTCATCCTTTCGGAATCGATAAAATAAAAAAAAACAGTCAAATTATGGGATCGATACAATCGACTTGACTTCCTCCTCTCAAAACCACTGGCTTTTACCAAAATTTGAAAGTGCTATTATCATTATTATTATTATTATTATTGTTGTTGTTGTTGTTGTTGTTGTTGTTGTTGTTGTGATCATTATTATTATTATTATTATTATTATTATTATTATTATTATTATTATTGTTAATATCATCATCATCATTATTATTAGTTGCTGTCGTTGTTCTTGTTGATGATATTGTTGATGGTATTGTTACTGTTGATTTCGTGGTGGTGATTCTGTCATAAAACAATTGTCTCCAGCGGCTCGCAAGTCTTTCCGTCTGATTATGTATTCAACATTTCTGAAGACAACAATTACATTCAGAGCATTTTGGCGTTTTATATCTCGCTCCTATGAGATTTAGATGTGTTGGAGATTTTTCAAATTTCATTTTAAATTTCGATCTGAATAGGCCTATTAGACATAAGCTCGCTAAAAGTCATGAAAAGGTTTGAACGCTTAATAACTACTTCATCTTTTGTTTGTTTTAAATTTACTATACCAGAGTATCATATACAATCGATAGATAATATAAATTAGCACTGCGTATAACAAATGACATCCCGTAAATGGCGTCCATTTTTTACGTCGCACAAGCGTCTTCCTTCAGGATACAGTGCTCTGATTTTGACCTGAATATCGTTAAGGTCTTGAGGTATCTGAGAGTTGTTAAAATACGTTTTCATTGAGATAGCCCGATAGGAAGTAATAGGAGCCGTGGTATCCCAGTCAGTTTAAGTATGTTCATAAATTCAACAGGGCATTGAGCAGTTTGATCTTGATCAACTGCTGAGTGGATTGATGGACAAGTCATTTTTTATGTATATGTTAACTTTTGAAGAAGATCATGATTGTATCTATCAGCTATTTCATTAGTTGGAGCCAGTATAGCTTTTTCATATAGCCAATTTTCATCAGTGTCCATGCATCTTTTTCGAACAACATGCATTTTGTTTTCATGCGTTTCATTTCAAGGCCACCTGCTAAAATATGTGTGTCCAGCACTATCATTATTGTTCTGTATAGGCCCTCCGGTCAATATACTTGATGGCCATTTCAAGACATCTACTGAAGAGCTTTTAGAGATTTATCTCCTTCTCTCACACCCATCTCAATAGGATATATTACTAGTTGCAAGAGGATTGCAATTACTTAGGGAGGTCCAACATTCGCATCCCTGGTCATTTTGTAATATGCCTAGAATCCTTGCAACTATATTTATATGTGTGTGCGTGTGTGTGTGTGTGTGTGCGTGTGTGTGTGTGTGTTTGTGTGTCTCTATGATTGTGCGTCCGTGCGTGTGTGCAGGTATGTATGTATGTGTGACAAATGGAGTACACATATTTTCAGTTAATATCAAGATTTTGTTCCTGTACTATGTTTAATCAAGTAGTAGATGTATATATCTTTAGACATAAGGTAGTGCAGAGCTTTGATGGGTTAATGGAGAAATATATCGAGCTATGTGTGACATTCCAATCGGTAAAGTACATATTTTTGAAAGGTAATGCGACCACAAAACATGCAACTGACGTCATCCTTGAATATTCTTACCTATGGATTTTCCATAGGCTACAGTTTGCGAGTACTAAAGTTTAACATCTTGCTAAGTCATTCCAGTAGTTTCAAACCACAGTCGATTATATCTTGTTATAGAATATCATTAACAGAGCAGTTTAGGGAATAAACATTTCTCTTCTGATAAATAAGGAAATTTTAAGCAAGCTCGTTTATCATGATATGATTCACTATTAAGTGGATTATTTGGAAAAGGTTTTCAGCGTTTGCATATGTTAGTTGTTCGGGTGTAATTTAATTTGAAACGGACGGCTTCTTACAAAAATTCCTTTTCACTGTGAAACATTTTCTGCATATGTTTCAAATAAACGTTAGGTACTTCTAGCCAATCTTTCGATTACATTGATAGACTGTCGTATTAGAGACTCTGTGTCACACAAGAAAGAAAAGTGTGATGTTACATGTATCAAAAGTGTCGTAAGTGAAGTCTCTTCTTCATAAGACTCTTGTTACCAGTGTCCCAAACCCTATTGGAGTATTTTCGATCAGCAAAATAATTTGATAATCTAGTGGTACCTCCTTAGCAACAGAAATGCCGAGTTATACAGACGATACTACTATATTCAGGAGTTCCCTTTGGACGAGCATATTCTGTTCAATTGTGTCGAACAAAAACGGGTTGTTATATATCATATAAATTTTCAAACTAAAGTATGTTATAATTATCTGCGTATAACAATGACCAAACAAGAATTATGTAGTCCTTTGACTGAGCTTGGAAGCAAATATTTTCAGATTATGTTTACCAATCGTGATACAACAGACATGTTGCCTAGATTAGAGTACTGAAATCTATTATTTATTACAAAACAAAAGCAAGTAAAGAAATTAGTTAACGCAAGAGAATCGGTTCTTCGCATAATAGTGTAGCCTGGAATATCCATCGAATATCTTCGGTAAGCAGCACAATTTTCCCAACGTTCGCCATCTGGTTTTCTGTTCGCCGTGTCTGAAGTATTCCTTGTGTCAATAAACTATTGGTAATTGGAGAATATCTGCATTTCTCCTCCAACTGTTTGACACTAAATATCATGTTTCTACGGCACACACATTCTTCATTGATAGTTCTGGGAAATCGATGGAAATATATTTCTTAGCATACGTTTCCATAAAAATTAATTGAATAGCATACTAATAATTACAGCGGTTAGAATTATTATATAGATGGCGTTGCAGTAATCTTTGACTTTCTCATCTATTGGAGAATGATTATGAAAATATTCCGTGAAATTTTCTAATCATCTACAGTATCACAGATTAACGTTCATCCATCTTTTGCACGATAGTGAGAAGTATTTGAATAGCAGGTATCAAATATCTGCTTTTGACACACTATATTATTTTGGGAACAGTTTTGAAAGATCACTTAAATATGTGTATATATGTTGAAGAAACACGCTTTCTTTGTTGCCCTAAGTTATCTTTGCAAAGCTGATTGATGTTTCTACAAATCTTCGTCCTTCGGCTTATTTCGTGTAAATTTATTGTTCCTGTCTTGAAGGTGAGATACTTCTGTATGATTTCTATCAAATAAATCTTTAAATTCTGAAGCCAAAAACAAAATGACAACAGTTGCATGAATCTTGATTTGAAGCAATACCATACGCAATTGCAAGATGCGTTATCTCGGGTTTTTTCACTTTCATCAGATTTTCTATGGAACAAAATGCTGAGTGATAAACTGAAGTGACTGTTGTAAATATTTTACTTCCGTTTTGGGTTAAATTTCCAAACCTGGAACATCACTTCCAACTTATAGGGGCTGAACAAAATAATGGAAACATTAAAAATTCAAACAATTTATTTTAATATCGGGTAGGACCGCCTTTGGCACTAATTACCTGCTTGAATTCTACGCGTACAAAGATTAAATTCTTTCCAAAAGAATATTTGTCCATTCTTCAGCTAAAATAGTCTCCAGTTCTTGTAATGATGTTGGTGGAGGATATCGACTCCTTACTTGTTTTTCTAAAAAAACACCGTAAATGTTCAATAATATTGCAATCTGGGGACTTTGGTGGCCAGATAAGATGTTCAACTTCACTAGGACGTTCCTCGTGCCACTCAGTAACAACTCTAGTTGTGTGAATTGGTGCATTATCATCCTGAAGTTTCAATGGGATTAAGCCTAACGCTCCGATCACTACTATTATCATTGTTACGTTACCCTCACGCATGCCACAAATCTTGCAATTTTCACTTTCAGTTCGGAGTACTTGGTGATAATTTTCCACCTCTTTACTCACAACATTCATGTCATTTAGTAAGGCTACATAAATGATCTGACAGTATTTGTCTCTCTTATTCAATATGACAATATCCGACCGACGGTGTTCGATTACATGATCCTACTGAAAATCATAGTCCCAGAGTATCGTTACTTTTCCATCCTCCTGCATAACTTTACTTGGTACATGCTCATACCAGTTCTCTGTTACTTCATATTGGTATTTATCGTGGCGGCGTTTGTATTCACTTGGTGCAAGGCTCGTACATCCATTTATTATCATTATTATCATTATTATTACTATTATTATTATTATCATTATTATTATTATTATCATCATTATTATTATTATTATTATTGTTATTATCATTGTTATTACTATTATTATTATCATCACCATCACCGTCATCATCATCATGATCATCATCATTATTATTATTATTGCTAGTGTAACCGTGCCGTCAGAAATAACGGCATGAAAATGATATGAAAAATAAAATCAAAATTTACAGATTACAGCCTCCGTCTTAGTAATTGCTTCAAAAACACGTTTCCAGTGGAAAAAAAACTCTATCACAAACGAAATTGCCTTGTTCTTGATGGTTCTTTACGAAGATGTTTTGATTGATTTCATAATCTTAATGTATATTTTAATCTATATACCGTAAACCCTATACACCGTAAATAAGTTATGATAGTAGAGATGACTAAAAGTATTAGTGAACCGATAAGAAGCAGTATATACTGTAAATACGTTATGGCATTTCTGACAGCTAAAATTATCATAGAACTAATAACAAGCATTATATACTGGAAATGCACACACATCCATATGAAACAAAATATTAGAGGAAATGATTTTTTTGTAAAATGTAAACAAAACATTTCAACTGTGAAATTATTCTTCTGAGGGTCCGTTAACCCTATATGACAGGGAAGCCTCAGCAGGCATATATATTGTAGTAGGATGTGCCGGATATAATAGATTCTAACTAACTTTTATTTTTGACTGCTACTCATTTTAATATTTATTTCAAGAGGAACATTTGGAAGAAAAATTACACATTTGATTAATCTTGTTATATTTACTACAATATATATATATATATATATATATATATATATATATATATATATATATATATATATATATATATATATATATATATACATATATATATATATATATATATATATATATATATATATATATATATATATATATATATATATATATATATATATATATATATATATAACTTACCTGGAAAAGGATGCGTGACGTTCGATCATATAATAGTATAAATATTATATAAATATATGCATATATCCATGCATATATGTACATACCTACATCTATATGTATACATACATGCATATGTGGCTACAGGACATCACAAAAAAAACGTTAAACACAATGAGAAGCGAAAACGTTAAAACGAAAATAGAAAACGAACTTTTTTTCGAACAACGAAAAAACAAACAGAGAAAAAACAAACGAGACAGGCGACATAAAGAATATTCCCCTTCATCAGTTTTCCCTGTCGATCTACTCCGCGTTTCGAAGGCAAGTACAATACACGACTTCGTTGGAACAGTCCTTCCGGCAAAGCAAATTAAATAAAATTTGGAATTGTTTGCGGAGGGTGAAAGTATTAACAAGAACATGACAGTGAGAACAAGACAGTCAAAACATGACAAGACAGTAAAAACAAGACAGTGAGAACAAACAATAAGGGCTGTTAGGCCAAGATGAAAGAAAAATTATTATTTTCAACGCTAGTTAGACGTGAATGAGAGAAGAAAGAGACAAGAGACGGAGAAATCACGTCTTTTCTATGGGAAGGCAGCGAAAAGAAAGATAGATACCCTTTCGTCATGTGTCAGCAACGAGAGGGTCAAGGAGTAAGAGTTTTCTTTTTACTGTCTTGTTCTCACTGTCCTGTTCTTGTTAAGAACTGTATTTTCATTGTCATCTCTGCTGCTATTTTCTATGACCCGCCTTTTGACAGCTTCGAGCTCTACCTCTGTGCACCAACAATTTCTTCTTAATGCTCTAGCTTGATCACATGGTCTCTGTTCCGTGAGTTGAATCAATCCCTTTTTTCTCCAATGATCACAAATACGTAGTCATTAACCCCTAATTTGAGCACCATTTTCATCTACCGGACTGGGCAGGTAGTAATACTCCATGACCACAGCATTACTTTACTTGCTCCTTCTACGCCGCGTGTGGTGGTCCATTTCTGGATATCGACAGGTTGGAGCCGAACCAGAATCTCTGAGCCTACCGGGTAAAACATCATTGGCTTCAATTTCATTACCACAGTTATTCACAATATTTTGTTTTTTCATTGTGTCTCATATGATTATCAGGTTGCGCAATTACCAGTGTGTTATTGTGACACCATCACAATAACGAGTTCATTATCATCATCATCATCATCATCCTCATCCTCATCATTATTATTACTATTATTATTATTATTATTATTATTATTATTATTATTATTATTATTATTATTATTATCATCATCATTATTATTATTATTAAAAGCGGTAATGTGACAGAATCGTTAGTACGCCGGGAAAAAATAATTAACAGCATTTCGCCCGTCGCTGCGTTCAGAATTCAACTTCCGCCGAGGTCAATTCGCATTTCATCCGTTCAGGGTTGTTGAATTAGGTACCAGTCGAGCACTGAGGTGGATGCAATCGACTAGGCTCTTCCCACAAATTTTCAGGCCTTGTGCCTTTAGTAGAAACGATTATTATTATTATTAATATTAATATCATGATTTAAGACGTCGCACAGCAGGGTCAGTTTTGGATAGCCACTGACTATGTATGTGGATGAGAAACCTGGGCCTCTTTGAAACATAGGTAATTAAAAAGACCAAGAAACAGTGACTTATAATAGCATCTCAAGATCAATCATTAAAAACAAGCAACTAGAGAAAATATGTATATGAGGAGAAGGTGGCAGCAACATGTAGAGAGCGTGGTATCTAGAATGAATTAATGACACATTGTTGCAGAATGTTCCAAATTGGCCCTGGGAGAATATTAGAAATGGAGGTATGACCAAGATTTACACTGGAGGCTTTGTCAGAAATGGGGATTTGAAGCTGGAGGTAAGCAATATGATCATCAGGTTGAAAGTGTGCTGGCATCGAATGAAATGCAAAATATTATGAGATTTTCCTATTCAACTGGATAAGAAGCTAGATATGTTTTACATGATTTCTTTGGATATCTTTCTTATCCTTTCCTCCAAATCCACATTTCATTACCTCTTCTTTATTCACTATTTTTAGTAATTTCTCTGTGCTGATCTATAAATGTTCTTCTACGATTTTTATTTACGTCAGTATACACTTTTCCAGAGTATTGTAACCTCTTACGCTCTGATCTCTGTTCATGTACAACGGGTAGATATCACATTTCGAGTGAAATGTTTCATATATTGTTAACAGCTTTATAATTCTTTTTTTTTTCTGTTAAGTTTCTGTATGTTGCTTTTGTTCCAATCTACAATTCCAATTCCGTATCTGATTACCAGTACTGCTCTTGCATTTATTGCTTCAACATTTTTTGAATTCATGTTAATGATATTCTCTTACACTCTTTGTATACACCTGTTATGTCTCATGCTACTGCTATCTAGCACCTCCGGATGATCTCTACTCAATCGCGACACGACGGCTACTCAACAGGTACTCAACTCTCTACCACGGTCAGACTACCTCTATTTATATGCCTTGGGCGACCCTACTTCTTCACCTGGGGGCGTCGACACAACAACTCCCTACTGATAATTTCATGTTGTATTTCATCTGCCTCCACTATCCCCAAATACCTACACAACTCTCCTTTCCAGCCACTTTTATTGTTTACCCATTTGGCATTTCAATACGTAATGACTTTTTTACACCAAATATAAACTAAATATAACTTTCAATTATAAATTTCTTATTTAAGATTAGATATAAACGGTCAATCAATTTTCCATTGCCAGCAGGCACTTGGATAATTTTAACGAAGTCAAGACTTTTGCAAGCATTCGGACCGTTTCTCCGTTTGAAGATAATGTTTACCATTTATAACTCTATTTTCATCCATAAATCCCACTGGGCATACAATGATATTATCTTTTACCCTTGTCGACGCCATGACAAACTATATTTTCTAATGACTAGAAAGAAGAGAGCAGCGTAAATAAGCATTATGATGCTTGATTGGTGATAGAATATATCAATTATTGCGATGCTATATTATTTAGAATGTTATTATTTAGATCCGGTGTTTGCCAATTTAGCGAACATAATTTCCCAGCTAAATAGGTTACTGAGGTATACAGATATAACACATAGATGCCAATACAACTTATACAAAGTGTAGCTCTAAATCGAACCATATAAAACAACATCATAAAATTTAGTATTGAGGAAAGACACAATAGCAAGCGTGAACTTGAGATGATTCCGACCTAAAACCATTAAAAATCGATTACATCGCCTATCTATACTCTTGGGCAAAGGCAAGCACGTCTAATATTCAGCAGTCGCAGTTTTGTAAAACAAAAACTAAAGTACACATATTCTAATAAAAAAAGACACAAACTGACACACACGTAAACACACTTATATGGATAGATAGATAGATAGATAGATAGATAGATAGATAGATAGATAGATAGATGAATGAATAAATAGATAAATAGACAGAGAGAAAGAGAGATAGAGAAAAAGAGAGGGGGAGAGAGAGAGGGAAATCAATTTATTAAACGGAAAACACTGCATCATCTAAAGATAGTTGATCGTACTATTTCTCTTATTCTTCAAACAGTATTTCTCATTACCCAATCGAGTGTTGATTAGCATTCATACTGTGAAGATTATTGACTTGCTTCTAAGCTAATACAGTAACACGCATTTTAAATCCGTAATCTGTGCAGCTACAAATACCCACACGCACAAAAGCTACATGTTATTGTAACTGCTACATCCAAAGGAATAATTACTATGTGTTGCTCATTATTGAAGCATTCATTTGTTACTCTCTCCATCACTTGATCTTTTTGAATACGTTAGCGTAATCCAAAATAAATGCCGTTCTGCGCCGCACACCATGTTACGAACCAATTAATAGTTGTTCCCTGTCCATTTCTAAACCCAATTTGGTAAACATGCTAACTCACAGCTGTTCACAGGATTGACAGCTATAATAATTTAAACAATGAGAAGTATTCAGAATTCAAACATTCTTTTCAACCTGTTCCTCTCTTTGTCTCCTGACCAAAATCATGGTTGTTTCTATTCTTCCGGTATGAAAAATAAGTGGCGAAATTTCTTCACCCATCAACATATGGATGTAATTTCAATCCTACAACTTCGGTCGTTACTTTAAACAACCGCTTATGTATAGCAGCGCCATCTATGCAATTTATGATTAGACAATAAAGTAACTACATCGATATTAAGATTTCATGATTTCATGTTACTAATAACGATATAATGACAATTATGTCCGATGTATATATATATATATATATATATATATATATATATATATATATATATATATATATTATGTCAAATTGTCACTAAATATAACTAGGGTGTTAAAAAACACTTACCTTGCTAGAAATAAGAGTTAAAATGTTTTAATGTTGTAGTTAAAGCACATGAATGAAAACATATGCACAAACAGCGACCATAATTGTCCGAAAAATAATTCTTAAGACTGATGCGTCAGTTTCGGCAATTTTCGTTTCCATGATCAGTTAAGCCACCTCCCGTTCAGCTATTTTAGTGAAACATTGCAGCCTGCTGTTTACATTAAATTTGTGTATACACATTAGTGAATCGCTAAATCATCCATTAATTTGGGCGACGAAGATTAATTTGGGCGACGAAGACATATATGCTAATTGAGAAACAGGTCCGGAAAGAACCGAATACCAAGCTGTTTTAACTGCTGATGGCAACAGAAATTGCTGAAACTGACGCGTCAATCTTAAGAATTCTCGGTCAATATTTTTCGAACAATTATGGTCCCTATTAATGGATGTTATCATGCATGCGCGTTAACTACATTAGAGCATTTTAGCTATTAATTCTAGGACATGCAGGTGTTTTTTCACACCCTAGTCATATTTAGTGTCAATTATAATTCTACTTTTTGGTGAAACATTGAAACCTGGTGTTTACATTAATTTTATACTCTTACCCTCGCTTTACTCTTTTACTTGCTTCAGTCATTTGACTGCGGCCATGCTGGCGCACCGCCTTTAGTCGAGAAAATCGATCCTAGGACTTATTCTTTGTAAGCCTAGTACTTATTCTATCGTTTCTTTTTGCCGAACTGCTAAATTACGGGGACGTAAACACACCAGCATCGGCTGTCAAGTGATATTGGGGGGGGGGACAGACACAGACACACAAACACACATACACACACATATATATATATACACACACACATATATATATATATATATATATATATATATATATATATATATATATATATATATACATACATATATATATACGACGGGCTTCTTTCAGTTTCCGTCTACGAAATCCACTCACAAGGCTTTGGTTGGCCCGAGGCTATAGCAAAAGACACTTGCCCAAGGTACCACGCAGTGGGACTGAACCCGGAACCATGTGGTTGGTAAGCAAGCTACTTACAACACGCCCACTCCTGATATATATATATATATATATGGAGAGAGAGAGGTGGGGAGAGAGAGAGAGCTTGAATGATGTCAACGGTTAATGAAGTATTGGAATGTTCAAAGTTGTTTGTTTAATTCTTATATATATCTTTATTCACCTGATAATTAATCTAACGCAAGAATGCAGATAAAATGAGAAGCATGCGAGCAGATCTCCTTCATATCAATAATTTTTAATTACTTATTTTAATTACATTCATAAATTATTGATATGTAAGCAACTGAATGTTTCATCTCCTTCTTCTCGCTAAAAGGAAATACATCGCCTGTGCATGTTTAATGTGGAAGTAATAATAGAAATCTATATAAACTAGAACGTCCAGGAGGCACGCAATTTCTTGAAAGGCAACACTATATGCTATGAACGAGAAATTCAACAAACGTTTTTAACTACCGTTTAAGCTTTTCGTTATTTCTTGATGAATGACCAGAGGTAGAGACTGTAGTTTCCGTAATTCAGTATAATTCCGTAATTCAGTATGATGAGATGCAATTAAAAAGGATGGTACCGTGCTGTCTAGGACATGGAGCACAGAACTAATGATGATTATTTGATAAATGGCTTGTCAATTTACAATACTTCGTTAGCAATTCTCAAATCAGCATTGTGTTGTCTGTAAACAAATAAATGACATATTTATAAAATCTTTAGAGAAATGTGCGTACAAAATGATCTTGCAATCCGTAAAGTTGTTCGTAATAAATATAGAGGAATTAAATTTTATTCCGTTATGCAAGACCAAAGCTATAAACATGGTAAGAATACGCTAATCGAATGTACTGTCATAACTGTGAATTCGATTGAGTGTAACAGCAAAAGAGAGTCCGTGGGTGTATCTTGGTAACTACAGAATATGAACAAGAAAGGAAATCCAAAAATTATAACGAGTTGCATTTCAACAGAAACAATGAAACATATATCCGCAAATTTATGGAAGTATAATTAACATGTTGAAAGTAAACGATGCAGCTTTTGAATGGCACACAGGGAAAAGCAAGTGAAAGAAAACCATAATGATTACTAACCCATACACATCTTATCTTTCACAATGAATCAAGAATATAAACAGTAATATTGCAAATACTTAATATTTTACAGTAAATTTACAATAATTCTGAAAGAACAGGGGCCAGAAGATAAATAAGGTTATACAAAACATCTTAAAAATTACAGTTACGAAACAACAAAGCAATTGCAAAAGCAATAAACGAGAAAAAAAACTGCTGGGTAAAATGTTTTAAAGGGTTTTTATATGGATAAAATATCAGTGCCTCTGTGAATGTAGTACACGTTTACGGAATCGTAGTATATGACTCATACGACAAAGCTTTATGTTTATCAGTAAGGGACAACCAATACGTTTTTAGCATTCGCAGTCATAACAGAGCAAAGCGTTAAACTAAATTATAGAAACATCATCAGTTTCTATTACAATGGGAATATTGCAGGTGTACTCCTCCTCACTGAAATATACTCTACTAAGCATTACTACATTTATGCATTATCTCGGGATTTTGAACTGTTGGTTACGGAGCTAAAGTACTCAGAGTACAGCCACTTGGCACAGATTGACCTTCGACTCTGTTGCGCTAGCACCCTAAATTATAAGGTTTTCGTTCACGTCCGTCGTTTATGGTTGTACGTGGAAGTAGAGTGTAAGGCGTGGCTGTCTCACAACAGCAAAGTTTCCACTTGTGACTATGTCAGAGAAAATCAGTGTGTGTGTCTGTGTGTGCGTGTGTGTGCGCGCGTGCGCGTGCGCGTGCGTGCGTGCGTGTGTGCGTGTGTGAGTAAGTGAGTGAGGAGACACGGTTGAAGATTATTACAGCCAAGAATCTTGCTGAAAAATAAAATCCCTCTTGAAAGATACAGGTCTTCAAAACATCAAGGAAATCCAAGTGAATGCGAAGAGGCAGCTGCTTGCTATCCACAAAAAGGAGTCCAAGAAATACTTCCATCAATAGAAACTATGCTGGATGAAGTGTGTCGCTCGAGACGGAGCCTAATTCGAAGAACATAAAACGCCGAGTGAATATATGTTGTTTTCTTTGTATAGCACTAGCTCAAGATACTTTTTAATAAGATCCCTTATATACGAATAGCAGTTATATTACTTAAAATTCATCATGTCCCGCATATGGATTTCCTCGACTTGTAAATTACATTTAACCAACTACATTAATGAATTGAAATATTTCATATACAGTGCACTGATTCTGTAAGGAGATTTACATGACATTCCGTTGAGAAACTTGCTCCAATACAAAACAGAAGAGTTGACGTTTATTGAACACTGAAACAGAATATTTCATAGAAAAGAATTATTAAGAAATTCCACAGGCATAAAATGAACACGCCAAAAATTAATGCCCAAATGTGAATAAAATGATAGTGGATATAAAATTGAAACCATTTAGATTTCCAACGAAAATTACTTAAATCATAAAATAATTTATAAATGCTCTATCTGTTCCAGTAATACGTTATCGCCATAATATTCATTATGATAATCTGATAACATAATTATTAGGAAAATGAGGAAATAAATAACTGAATTCGGAATGCACCTGCCTGTTAAGGCCGAAATAAATAACATTTTACCCACAAAAACAAAACAAAAAGATTTTCGAAACGGGAGTATATTATGTTGCAGCACTTTATATATACAGTGAGAGAGAAAGAGAGAGAGTATTACTCCATATTTAGAAATTGCTGGAAGGTATAGATTTTAATTGAAAATTATGATATTATTTGTATTTAATGTTGTTCGCTGGCAAAATCACCATTGCGCTGGGCAAAATGCTTAGCGCATTTTTTTCATCGCTAAGTTCTGAGTTCAAATTCCGCCGAGTTCGACTTGACTTTTTGACCTTGGTTGTCGTTAAAATAAGTAATCGACTTAACCCCATCCCCAAACTTACTGACTTTGTTTCAAGATTTCAGACCAAGTTGTATTATTTGCATTT
>NC_142932.1:26175444-26210444 GCF_046866305.1 Octopus bimaculoides | reverse complement strand
CGATATGTTTGTGTTGGTTTTGCAGCTTTAATTATAAACCATATTACTCTACCTCCGGTATTCGAGTACTATTTTTCCCAACTTGTTTACTCGGGTGTATATATATATATATATATATATATATATATATATATAAATAAGGATACGATCGTTAATGTGGTTTTAGAGTGAAAGTTTGCATCATTTAACTTCGTTACAATGTCAGCAGTTCATATACTTATTGATCAGACCACACACACACACACATACACACACATATATATATGTACTAGTTGTGATGGGGAAATTGTCGCCATTGTATATTCATATTTTGCGCATGCACATTGTTTTTGATATTGTCGACTACAGAATGTTGAAGAGTCGTTTGGACACCTTTTGTGAGAAACACTGCACCATGACGCAATTTACTCTGCCAGCAATTTGTAAACGAAATGCTGGAATTCTTGGCATTCATGCCGGTGCGAACAGATGATGAAGACACAGTACATTTGTTTCCTTGCTGTATCCCCAAAATATTTACCGAGAGTGATAACGACGTTACTCACCACGGAAGCCTCCATCAAGTCCCTGGAGGAGGTAGTGCTGCCCTGGGTCAAGAGGGTGGCTACTGGAAGACCATATGTCTGGAAACAGGACTCTGAACAATGCCATGCAAAAACTTCCATGAACACAGTCATGGCTGGGAGACTATTTCTGCGACCGCATAACCCCTAATATCAAGCCACCCAATCCTCAGTCTGCCATCCACTTGCTTGTTATGTGTGGGGCACAGTTGAGCACGAAACCCAGAAAACTACTTGTAACATCAAAGATGAACTAAAGGCAAGTATTATGGCAGCAATCACCAAGTTAAACAAGAACACCCTGCAAAAGAATTGAAGGTGTTTCCGAAGTCATCTGGAGGTTGCGGTTGAAAGTAATGACGATTTTATTGCAAGATATTTTCATGTAATTTTGGTTAAACATATATGTTAAAATGAGATGTCAGTGTTGATTTCACTTTTTGCGAAATTTAGACAATAGTTTATGCTATAAATATGCACACACACAATAATTGGCTAAACCCAAGATAAACGTGGTTTAGTAATCATAAATCGTGTTTAAATTGATGCTAACTCAATCGCCAACGTCTCCGTCCATGATTAGAACCTCAACCTTTTTAAAAACATAAATTATCCCGCTGTTATGGATTTTTGATAACATTACTTATTCAGTGATTTTGGCGGTAAAAAGGCTGATAACGGCAAGGAGGTGGAAGTTTGGATTTAGAGCGAATAAAATATACGCATGAAATAATAAGGAAAACAAGAAGTATTAGGTAGAGTCTTATCTTGACGGCTGTTTCGAGGACATTATAACTTACGTAGTTACTACATTTATAAGTAATATGGGTATGATGCCATTGGTGTAAGTAACACTATAAGTAGCAATAAAATCGTTAAGTTGGAAGACCTTCAGCAAAATGTAGTTTGTTTTTGTATTCCATGTAAATATCCTCTTGAACCTACTTGTGTTTATTTTCCTGTCTACACATACGCGCACACAAAGACACACACATACACAGCACACATATGCATACATAGATACATATATACATACATGTATATATACATACATGTATATATACATACATATATATATATATATATATATATATATATATATATATATATATATATATATATATATATATATATATATATATACATATATATATATATATATATGTATATATATATATATATATATATATTAGTCCCAACCATTGTTTAAAATAATTACATAAGATATTTGAAGTGTATTCTTTCCTGAGGAAATATAGATAATGAAAGCAATATTTTTTAATTAAATTTGTACCTAGCCACATAGACTTAATCTACGTCATATTATCATAATTGTCAAGATGAATATTTGAAAAGAAAAAGAAAACATATTAGTAATGCATTTGATTCTAGAAAAAAGAACACCCACGTTATTATACAGCTTTCACAATAATTGATTATCTCATTAACGAACAATCAATACTACTATATTTTTACGTTCCACAGAATCCATCATATGAAACTCTTATATCTGCGACAAATCTTGGTGTTTCATATACATATTTATACAAGGATACACACACACTCGCACACATATATGTGTGTATCTCTATATATATATACATAAAAATGTAAATATATGTGTATACATCTATGTATGCATAATTATATAAAGAAGCAGATGTACAGATATACACTATATACATGTGTGTGGATGATATCAAGTGTTGTGATAATTTTCTAAAGTTTATACAGAGCTATTGCTAATGAGCTCCACAAAATAATGAATATATAACATTATTAAAATCAGGAAATTGTGTCAATTAAATATGAGCCTTTCTTATCCAACCAGTATGCTGTAAATATCAGTTAATGCAAGAATCACATGGCCCTGTGCAATTTTTCTTTTACTCATAATTTCTTTCTTTTTTCTTTTTTTTTCCGTCGGTGAAACGAACATCTGCAATATTTCACATGAATTTCTAATAAATTTTCAAATTTATTGTATTAAAATTCATTGTAATTTTAAAGAAAGTCACTTATAGAACTATCTTCTCTTCACAGCATTTCAGCTGTAACTGACAATAGCAAAAACTCATAATACTTGTCAGGTGACAAAATTATGGTAGATTACCGCAATAATGTTTCTTTCAATTCAAGACTTCATTTTACAAACGTATGACTTGCAGACACACTTGCCATGCCTTAACCGCTATCGAAATTTAGAGTGACGTTTTTTTTTAAGTTCACCGTGTATAAATTGACAGAGATTTGTGATTTTATGATGCTAATTATGTGGCTGCTACACTTATTTTATTCAGTTATATAGTCGAATGAAAAAGACAAAGATAAACTTACTTGAAAATGGATGCGTGGCGTTCAATCAAATAATAATATATATATATAGTGTGTGTGTGTGTGTGTGTGTGTGTGTGTGTGTGTGTGTGGCGGACTGAATGTGATGTGCCATATGAATTCGATATGATATAGCCCACTACTAAATGTAACGTATAAATGTAACGCTTGAAGGTTACCAGTAAACATCGAAGAATTTATAACAAGAAGGAAGAAATGTTATTTACATATGTTTATTCGTTGCCCGACGGGTAGTCAGAGACAGTAGCAATTCTAATGATATTGACGACAAGAATAGCCCACTGGTTAGTAGTTGATATGTAGAAAAATATTGTCTATCGGTATAGAGGGAAAGAGTAACGAAGGCATGGTGCTGACTAGAAAGGAAGAAATGATAGTCTTTCTTGCGGCCGGCAGCTTCTCTTCGCATCTCGAGCGAAGGGCGAAGGGAAGTAGTGCTTTTGATTAAGGCTGTTGCAAAACCGGGTGTTGCTCCTTGGTCTGGCTTACACATCAGAGGAAGAGATAGGAAATTCTGTTATATATACAATGGTCAGTAAAATAGGTCAAACCATAAACAAAGGTCTGACCTTTCCTTGACCAGTACCGGTTCTAGTGGGCGGAGAGTTTCCTCATCAATGATCTAGTGTGGAGGATGTCCCGCTCGATTTGACAAGCAACAAGCCTGTGGATTTGGTTTGAAATTTCAAGCAGGGTCAAGCTATATATGTACGTGTATTGATGTGTGTGTGTCTGTGTGTCTGTGTGTCTGTGTGTGTATGTGTGTGTGTGTGTATTTGTGTTTGTGTTTGTCCTCCCACAATCGATGGAAAAATATTCTGGTGTGTTTAAGTCCCCGCATCCTACCAGTTCGGCAAATAAGACGGATAGAATAAGTACTAGGCTTACATAAAATAAGTCCTGGAGTATATTTGTTCTACTATAACTCTTTAAGGCGGTGATGCAGCATAGCCGTTGTCAAATGACTGAAACGTATAAAAGAATAAAAGAATAAGAGAATATAAACTAGAATGTATATTTCTTGGTGTATTTATTGTATTCTACATAGTTTATATATTACATACATACAGGAATTGATCCGCCGTGCATGGATGTACCATACATCAAGTCTTCAGAATTTTTGTAATAAACAAGTTATTCGACTTGTGAATAGTAGTCGGACTGTCAGAAGTAATTTATTTTGTGAATCTTTATGGGCAGTATGTCGACTCATATGTACGTATTTATGTATGTGTGTATGTATGTATGTATGTATGTATGTATGCGTGGATGTATGTATGTATAGAGTGCTTGGTGTGGTGTACATATTAGGTATATTGCGAAAAAGGAAGCAGTCGGAATTTTGCGATAATTTTTTATTAGCTCTTTCTTGCGATAAATGAACTCGTCAAAACTAAAACAAAATGGTAAAAACCAAGCATTTCGTTGTTCATTTATATGAATCGGATGTGCTTTTTGCTTTGTTTGAAAGAGGAAAATATATTGGGGGATGGGCGGAGAAGAGAGAAAAATAACAAAGAGAGAGGGAGGTTTTAGGACAATCAAGAAAAATGGGAAAATAATAAAGGATATGGAAAACATAGATAGATAGATAGATAGTTAGATAGATAGATAGATAGATAGATAGATAGATAGATAGATACATAGATAGGATTTCAACAACTTTATTTTTTACTGATAGAACTTACATAAACCCGAGAAAGAATACTAGAACCTTTTTACTACTGATTAGGAAAGATAACTAATGTAGCTACTAGGCAAAGTAATTCGTGAAAAAGATCTCTTTTGAATTAACTTATCCATGAAAGCAAGAAAAAGTAAAATAAATCCTCCAAAAGGCTGAAAGTTACGCAAAGGTATATTTAAGTGCGTCCTGCTTTGTTATATAACTTATATCCTACAGAGTGGCTTCCAGCTAAATATACAATATACAATCAAAACTCATTTATGATGTTTGATTAAATATGCATAGAGAATTGATTGTACAGAACTCAAATTATTCTTTTATATTCTGACTATATTTTCCTAATTTATGAATGTTGTACTAATATTCAATGTTCTTGATAAACATGGAATTACAGAATATGGGATGTGGCTATAAAAGGGTAAAGGAATATACATTTTTATAGGACTTTCAACTTTGAATTATTTTTATATTTTCTTATCTTTCTCATCCTATTTCCTAAAATTGAGGTCCTCAAAGGTAACCAACCCTTGTGAGAAAATGTTTTTAATTAATTATTTCTGGACATCATGGACCAACAGTGAGTTGCTGTTGATTGAGACATATCCAAGTGTAGGTTGTTTACCCGGTATTTCCAGGAGGAATTTGTCCGGCTACAGTTTGAAAGTGGTAGTGTCGTTTTCTACTTAAATTTCTTTCGAGATAATATTGAAAGAAGCAGGACCATCTGCAGTAGAGAAATTCTGTCACTTGGTTCCTATGTGATGTGATCTCGACCTTTGTATGGGACGCATTGTGCGTGATCCTAGTCTTGGGTGAACTGTAAACATAATACCGATACCATTTGGATAATATTGGAGAAATATTTTCCACCTGGTGTAAATAATTCATCACTCACAGCGGCGTTGCTGAGATTAGAGCTTCTGGTGTATAAGTCGATCCCAATAATCAAATCACGTCATGCTATATGTTTTCATTAGTCATTGACCTTTTAGGGCCTTCGATCCTCATTATGTATTGTTTTTTTTTTTTGATGGGGGGACCACAATAGGTAGCAGTATTCGAGGTGGGGCCAAACGAATGTGGAGACGAGAAGGATGGTGGTTTCATGATCTCTAGATTGAAAAGTTCTGAAGATCCATGAGCACATTCTGTGAGCAGCATCAATTTTTTTGCTGATGTGCACATACCAGCTAAAGTTATATATATATATAGCGCTTGAGTTCATGTCGAATCGGCGTGAACATATTGAAACGAAACAAGAAATTGTACAATAATTTCAAACGGTTATCATGTCTTTGGAAAATGAATGGAAATATTTCAATGACTTCTCATATAGTTTATGTAACACCTGCTCTCCCAAAATACAATTATTCCCGTCGCTCGCTCAAAGAACGTACTCTCAAATCCTCCTTGTGAGGTCTATCTCAAGTAGTTTCCTCTGCGTGATTCATAAGTCCTTATGAAACATTAAGCAGCATATGAGACAATGGATTCACCTGCCTACATGATTTGAGTGCGTAGTTAAGAAATCCGCTGCTAGTCGCTGATATGATGTCAATTATAACTGTTTACATCGCAATGTGTTCTAAACGTCGTAGAAGAAGCAAGACTATGCACTGCTAAACGAAGAAAAGTATGTTTCTCGAAGACATTTAAAGATAAAAAGTAATGTTTCATTTTTTTGTTTTTTAATGTAGAAGAACTATTCTTTTTTAAAGAGGAATAACACTCGGCCATTAAATTTATTGAGAAAACCAGATATTCTAAAATTGATGATTTGCATTCTTTCTATATAATCACGAAAGAATGGGACTCATTTTCCCTCTGACAAATGATTAATAATTGTGCTGAAACATGTAACATTTATGGCAACATCCAAGTGAAAACAATAACGACGTTCCGATACACAAAAATACACAGACATTTCTATAAACCTATTTATTCATATTTATGAAAAATATATGTATACACACACTTATATAACCATCAATCTATTTATCTATTTATATTTATATATATACATATTTACGTGTGTATGTGTGTGTCTATACACGCACTTATATATATATATATATATATATATATATATATATATATATAGTTTTAGGGAAAATAACCAATTTTCAAGAATTACGGAAAAATTTGGATAAGTACTGTTTTCACTTTGCTAAATATTTTCTACTATTTGAAAATAATATGTATTCTTGTTTTTATACTATTCATTTGGTTCTTTATAGATTATTTTAATAGATAACTTATTTAACACTAAATTATTTAGAAGTTATAGTTTCATTTCAACATAATATTAGAACTTCGATTGGAATAGTGTTGATATATTTTCGATTATTTTTGATTAATATTATTTGATTAATTATTAATCTTTATAGTTTATAATATCGTTAAAGTTTTTTTAAATCAAAACTTTGTATATATATATAAAGTTTAACCTTTTATTCTTAATAATTTTTTCTTTCCTAATTTTTTCATTCATAATTGTTTCCATTCATAATTTTTCATTCATATTTTTTATTATTACGTTTGTAGAAATAAATAATCTTGTATTGTTCTATTATTCAATTGATCTTTAATTATAATTAAATAAACGTTTTTAGCTTTAAATAGTATAGCTTTAACTATTACACCGGTTAAATATGTACTAATGTTATCTTCATTATTATTTTAAACTTAAACTTCGTTCAACTTGTATTTAAAACAATGATAATTTAAAACAATGATAATTTATGTAAGATGTTTTTTGTATATAATATACATGTTATTATAATGGACGAAGGGATGATTATTGAATGGTTATTATTTTGATATTATGATATTTTTAAAATAATTTTTCTATCTTTATATAATAAGTATTTCATATTAATTCATTTGGTACTTATTGTTGGTTGAGATATATATCTAATTATTGTTCTACTTACGATCTGACGATTAGCTATATTTTTGAATAGAACTTATTTTCGATAATTTCAATTGATTTTAATCGATTAAAATGTCTTTTCTATTTGAAAATTGGTTATGAAACACGTGTAATCTTTTTATTATATTTATCTTATGATATTTACTTTACTTTATATTATACTCATTTATTGTGCTTTTAATTATTAATTTTTCTATATGTGATAGTGGATTTTCATCGATGAGTTCTTGAAAATTGGTTATTTTCCCTAAAACTATATATTTTATATATACTTTATCTATAAGGCTCAATTTAATTTTATTTTTTTATAAATTGATTTTAATTGAGTTTTTTACCTGTAATTTTGGATTTTGTCCCTAATATTATTATATATATATATATATATATTTATAAACATATATATATATATATAAACATATATATATATAAACATATATATATATATAAACATATATATATACACACACAAACATGTTGTGAGTGTGTGTGTGCGCACGTACATGTTTGTGAGAGTGTAAAGCCATCTGCCTTCATCTAGCAAAATTTCAAGGAAGACTAGGCCACTGAAAAGAATTGCGCACAAACTCAGATCACGTCATTTGTAAAGAATGTCTATGACAAATAATTCGTCAATCTCCACAGTGGTGACGAAACGAAATTCTCTAACTTACATCGCGATATAAAACAAATCCCTGTGAAACGAAAAGGCATTTGATTTTCGAAACAAACAGTTAATTGCATAATCATATTCTCCCCTCTCTTTCATTATAATTAAAAAAACATCAGAAACTCGGCAGCAATTCTGTGTCAGCTGCCAAAATCAAGTTGATAGAATAACACTTCTCCCACCTGGATGTTTTTTATTTACAATTTCAGATTTTCACCCCCAAAACAACGTTCCATACTTATATTTGACTAGCATCAGTTGGGTTATAAATGTGGTACTTCCTACAAAATTAACTGAAAGAGAACATTTTTATTGCGGGGAACGTCTGAAAACAATTAGACACATATGACACCAATGTAAAAATAGTTTACATTATTTCTACAATATGCAGAATATTAAATGAGCGTAACCCAAACAATCTTCGTAGCATTTCACAAATCATCCAAGTCAGTTGATATCAAGCTCACCACCCACAAATAACTTTTGCACTGCATTTCAATTGGAGGCATGTAATACAGAAAGATGTTTTTTAGCGGTAGAATGTTCAGCAAGTATAATTGCGACATAATACTGACAGATTAGACTATTGCTCTTACACGGTGCGGTACACATTTTCACCTACAATACCAAAGTACATGAACATCAAGAAGTCACGATATATGCGCACATATTCATCTCAGGAGAAGTAATAATTAATGAGGCAAAGTTAGCATACTTGCACAAAGTTCAAACTCTTAGTAATTCAAATATGTCAAATGGCCATATGATAAGTAACACATAAATATTATATAATTCAACATTTACATACAGGCAAAAAGGATACTAGACATCAAAAGACTTAAAAAAGGAACTTCTCTCAAGTTGATTTTCCCAAATATGAAACATTGTCTGTTACCTGAGCGCGAATGCGATGTAAATTATAAAAAAATTCCCCTCAAGAATGATTTCAAAATAATTCTGCAGAGAATCAGTATGAAATGTAAAATACATATTACTGTATGTAAACACACTTAATTTATATATACATATACATGTGTGTGTGTGTGTGTGTGTGTGTGTCTGTGTGTGTGTGTGTGTGCGTGTGCGTGTGTGTGTGTGTGTTGCAAACTACTTTCACATGTAAGTGCTACCAGTCGGACATTCAGTTAAATATGTCCGCTCATAGAGTAACCAATGGTTTCGCATATATACGTATAAATAAAAATAAAAATAAAATAAAAATAAGGGTACAGCAAGAATAAAATAAAAAATAAATAAATGAAAAATGAAAATATAAAATAGAAAAATAGAAAAATAGAAAATAGAAAATAGAAAAATAGAAAATTTCAAAATTCAAAGGCACACAGAGAAACTGTGAGAGATAAATAGGGAAATTAATGGATAATTATTATTTATAAGTTGTTTCCCTCATCTCACGCCTAGTTAACTTAATTAAACTGTAGGTATTAAGTTTTCGAAAGAATTAGTTATGATTTTATGTTGAGAAATTTTGATTTGAAAATTATTAAAGCCTATAGTAACATGCCACATTGATAAGAACCTGTTGTGGTAGGAATTATTTTTTTATCCACAACCGAGTCTGATATAGTTCGTGAATCTTGCGTTGGTGGATTATCTCCTTTCATAGCAACAATATGTTGTATCCTATATGCCACCATCATCTTCCAAAATCGAAATCACAGAGAGGATATATTTATGGCAAACTTTTCTTTTATGTAAAAGAGGTAAATCTGTGTGGTAAACTGCATGCCACGAATAGAAAATCAATATGTTTCTTATTTGCGAAAATTCAATTTATATACCTGCTTTTTGTAATCATATCTATTTTGGAAACTGTTTCACGGTCAGTGAATTTTTCTTTTATATTTGTGTTTTATAATGTATTTATATAACGCACAGTTTTATGATAGAATTCGCGGAATATATAAGCAATACAGATTGGCCTATATGAATATTGTCTGAGTCGTGTAATAATATATATTATTGCTAAAATGGTAACCAAGTCCAAATGTTATCGAGATATGCACAAAGTTATAATTTCTGTTTTGGGTAGTGTTATAAATATAATTATCATTGGAAAATTGATTGTATTGAAAATTGAAAACCGAATTTATCACAATTCAATAATTTCATACTTTATGCAAGTTTATATGTTTCTGAAGTAGGTAATTTCATTTTTTTTTCTTCCATTTTCCTGCATTATAAAGTCTAGATGTTTGGAAACGTGAAACAGACCACAGTGATGAATTAAACAAGTAATTGTGTAATTGAAAATTTCTTAGAATGCATGTAATATGAAAATTGCTCACAAATTTCCAAATTCGGTTGTGCAAATTAAAATCTAACATAAAAGTATTTATGTGTTTGTACATGTCACAAAAAGTATGAGAAATGCAATACGCATGTAAATATGTATGTTTCATATATATATATATATATGCACAGGCATGTATATATTCATACCTCTCTATCCAAACTTATATATATACATATGTGTATATATATGTATGTATGTATATGTATATATATATATATATATATATATATATATATATATATATATATATATATATATATATATATATATATATATATATATATATATATATATATATATATATCGAAACATATATACATACCCAGACACACGCTCACACACACATACACACACACATAAACACACAGACACACACACACACACATATAGACACACACACACATATATATATACATACATATATAATCAATAAGGGAGGCAATGAAATGTTACTGCTTAGTTAAGGTCAATTTCATGACCGATTGAATATAATTTAATATAATTGACTTAAGATAATACACTTTACACGAGGGACTTGTTTATGGACTTCTAATTGCAATATGAATAATTGTTAGATATTAAATTAAGCATATTTGTTTTATTCTTGTAGCCAACTCCACAAATTTGCTCCTTGCGCTCTTCCATATTCGAATGAGTGAGAAATAAACGTTTAAGAAAAGTCCACTTCCATTCTGTAAGGTAGTAATGTATTTTGACGTGTGGATTGTTATATATAGACAGACATCATTGTGTGAGGGTGTGAATGTCCATGTGTGTACTCGTGTATATATGTGTGTGGTGAGTGTACATCGTAAAGAAAAAGGAAACCGCAAATATTTCTGAAAATAGATCTCATAAAAAAAAATACATATAGTAATAGACGGCTCAATACATCAAAGAGAAATAGAAATCTAATAAAATATCCATGTCAATATATACACACTGATACACAGAGGCATATCAAACACTCACATACACACAGGCACATACATGCACAGACACACACTCTCTCTCACACACACACACATAAATATATATACACTTTACATTATATATGCAAGCATATATTTATATATATATATATATATATATATATATATATATATATATATATATATATATATATATATATATATATATATATATATATATATATATATATATATATATATATATATATATATATATATATATACATGCATTATATTTTGTTTATTTATTGCTGTGAGTATATGTGTGTGTTCCTCTGTGTGTGTTTCTCTGTGTGTATGTGTGTGTGTGTTGTGGCTCTTTGTTTGTGTGCATGTACAGAGAAACCAAGCATAGAGATAAACTTTTAAATTTTGTCCAATTCAACCTTCCTCGTGATGCATCGAAAATGTTATGACATACATGGAAATTACTTATAAACATATTCCCTGACCAAATCATCAGATGAGAATATTCTAAAATTTTATTTGCAGCTGCACAAATATTGTGGAATCAAGGAAAATCTGTATGCATGTATATATATATATATATATATATATATATATATATATATATATATATATATATATATACACATTGATATGTGTGTGTGTGTGTGTTTCTGTGTATGTGTATGCGTTTGTGTGTGTATAAGCGTATTGTGTTGTTGTTGTTGTTGTTATTATTATTATTATTATTATTATTATTATTATTATTGCCTTTGCACAGCTTCTAACGCTGGAGATGTAATACGGTGTCCGCTGTTCACACTAGTGAACTAAGGTAACACCTCTTATTTTTCGAGCACCTTCCGGAGCATTCGAGCGGTTCCAAGCAGTGCTGTTTTCTGTAAGTGCACCACACTTATTGCAGCCCATATTTGTTCAACGTACATCTCGAGATTTGTACTCACTGTTCCCAGATCTCCGACAATTATTGGTACAATTACGAACTTCTTCAACGACAACAACTGCTTAACCTCCCATGCTAACCTGTCATATCTATCGACTTTTCTTTTTTTCTTATCGTATACCTTGTTGTCAGCTGGGCATGTTATATCTATGATACAGCATAGTTTGGTTTCTTTTTCAAAACTATATCTGCCTTTCTATTCTCAATCTCATGGTCGCACTGAATCATAAAATCCCACAGGATCATTGCATTATCATTTTCGATAACGACTTCGAGTTTGTCGTCTTAACAGTTTTTTGCTCTGTCAAGTCCATACTTGTTGCAAAGTGTCCAATGGACAAGCCTTGCTATATTGTCGTGGCGTCTCTTATATTCCTTCTGATCATCGTCATCATCATCATCATCCTCATCATCATCATCATCATCATCATCATCATCATCATCACCAGTATCATCATTATTATTATTATTTCCCGATTGATTTGAATCTTATTTCGTCTTCGGACCGAGTTTCACGTGTATATTTGATGGGGAGAGTATTCCTGAGAATGTAGATGGTTGATGTATACACAATATTTTGAGTCTCCTGGATTGTTTGGTTCCCATAGATCTTGTCACGATATTTGTCAGCTCTTTTCTTGATCATTCCCAGGGTACCAACAACCACAGGAAGGTTTTTTTTTTACTTTTTAATGTCCACCTCAAAGATATCTCAATCTCAAGTACCTTATATTTCGACAGTTTTTCAATTTCCTTTGCTGAGATCATTCTATCAGCAGACACTCCCATAACAACTAACAGGTATTTGATGATATAGGTATTTGATGATATCTGGTCTGTTAGTATTCATTTACCTGTCTGTGTATATCCCATAATCCCATTGGATAACATTCTCCCCCTCAGTGATAGATTCTGGATGGTGATCATACAAGTTCTTAGTGTGCGTGATATAAAAGCGACGGCATATGCTCCAGTGCATGTATTGGCCAGCTCGATCATACACATATATATATACATACACACGCGCACACGCACACACACACACATACGCACATACACACACACACATACACACACACACACAAACACAACACATATATATATATATGTTTTAAGGATGTATATGAGGAGACCGAACGTCATCATTTTCTATAATAAGTGCTTTCGATTCATTCAGATGTTTGGGACAGAGTCTAAAACTTATATGTATTACTTTATCACGAGTAACTGTTATACATGGAAACACGTTATGAAAAATACCTCATCAAATCACCGTCGATTACGCAACAAAGAAGAGAAAACTTATATCACAGGCGAAATATACCGATTACTAGTATTAAAATAACAACCAATGTATTAGGGCTGTTCAAACGATATGTTTAATTACCGCTGCGGTAATATTACAGATTTACCATAACACAGTAGAAGAGTTTCAAAGTACATTTTGTAGCCGTTGTGTCTGTATTAATCGATAATGAAATACCTTGATATGAGATTTCAATGCTCCGTGGGATTCATTTACACACTTTAATTATGATATGTGAAAACTAGTAGGCAATTAAACTATTTATGTAAGCGGACACATCGGTCAGTTCTAAAATATAAATAGCATAAACACACACATGCACACATACACATATGCACAAACATATATACACAAACGTATGTATTTACATGCGTGAGTGCCTCTGTGTGTGTTTGACTGTGTGTGTGTGTATATGACAAATCTCATTAACCAATAGGTAGTCAACAGCCATATGCTGATATACTTTTACATTGACTGCAATTGATACGTTCTTTCTTCAAAAGGTTGCACAACATTCGAACTGTAATTTAGATGTCTAAATATACAGCAATGCTATATATAATTACTATATGAACAGCAGCTTTATGTTCATTATATTATACGTTTATGCAATAAAACTAGAGAAAAACAACACATACATAGATATATAGATACGTGCGTACAGACTTACATACAAACATACATACATACATACATACATACATACATACATAGAGCCTTGTGGAATACAGCTACAATGGGTTTCTTGTGAAAGATATCATATTTATTTCGCCATTTGTCAAACTGCGCTCGATCAATCGAGATTTGAATGAGCAAGCGAAATATGAAATAAAAGGAACAATTAAAGAGAAACAATTAACATCTCAGGAAATATATGGAGTGTTATACGAGTGTCAACAACATCAGAACCCAATACGGGAATAGTTTATGGTCACTCTGAATATTTATTCTTAATTCCTTCGGGGATGTATTTTGTAAAATGCAGACATGATGAAAAACTATTGTTCGACGCATGTATACAGCCCATTCAGGTTCTTAAGTATTTTAAAAGATACAGTCGCTCTTTCAAGCATTCGAAACATGTTTTTGACTCGCTAATATAAGCGCTGATCTTAGATAGTGTATATAAGCCAATATATCAACAGTGAATGAAATACGACAAATATATAACCATGCACGTGAGAAAGCTACAAAAGCACCTATAAACGTTTTTTTTTTTTTTTTTTTTTTACACAGAAAATATTGACATATACATTCTTCATCTGATGCAATTAATTTTCAGCTCGCAATGTGTTTGAAGTACTACAGTTATAAACACTCCAGTGAACCTCCAAGCCCCAGTGACCGGGAAATCGTATAATGCATTAGAGAAACATGCATTTATTACAAGATATGCGCCAATATGCTTTCGAATGCGTAAGTGCAAATATTTCGCTAGCCTCTAGGTGCCAGTGTCTTCACAGCTTTATTTTGTATATCCACGAGTTGTTCAATAATGCATAGTATTATACATACAATTCAGATTTGTAGACTGACTAAATAAGAAAGCTTTTTATATAATCGACTCCCTTGCTAAGAATGAGGGCAAACTATCACTTGAATGGTGGTTAATCCTGTTGTCGTAGAGAATAATGTCCTAAGCAGTGTACAATACAGCTGCAAATAAAACGGGGTACTCATTGTTGGCAACAATTGGCTCATATATTTTACAAGTCAATCAGAGATTACAAGAAGAAAACAAACGAAATGCATTAAAGGCATTGCGTAATAAATTGCATTTCTTATTCGATGACGGTTCTGATGAAGGTATAAAGTGAAACTGAAGCACTTAATTATGAGTCCTATAAAAACTTGTAGCAGAAACAGCTGTAAGCTAGCGAAGCTCATAAGATAATTGCTTATTTAGTTGTCATTTCACATGTTTATTAGTTAACCAAACACTCCCAATTGTATGCATATATATATATATATATATATATATATATATATATATATATATATATATATATATATATATATATATATACATATATACATTCATACATATATACGTATATATATATATATATATATATATATAAACTTATATATATATATATATATATATATATATATATATATATATATATATATATATATATATATATATATATATATATATATATATAAATTAGAAATATATATATGCATATATGCATATATATATACATATACATATATATATATATATATATATATATATATATATATATATATATATATATATATATATATATATATATATATAGGCGCAGGAGTGGCTGTGTGGTAAGTAGCTTGCTTACCAACCACATGGTTCCGGGTTCAGTCCCACTGTGTGGCGCCTTGGGCAAGTGTCTACTACTATAGCCTCGGGCCGACCAAACCCATGTGAGTGGATTTGCTAGACGGAAACTGAAAGAAGCCTGTCGTATATATGCATATATATATATATATGTATGTGTGTTTGTATGTCTGTGTTTGTCCCCCCCACCATCGCTTGACAACCGATGCTGGTGTGTTTACGTCCCGTAACTTAGCGGTTCGGCAAAAAGAGACCAATAGAATAAGTACTAGGCTTACTAAGAAAAAGTCATGGGGTCGATTTTCTCGACTAAAGGCGGTGCACCAGCATGGCCGCAGTCAAATGACTGAGTCAAGTAAAAGAGTAAAGAGAATATATATATATATATATCCTAATTTTAAATGTTTTACCCTCCATTAAAAAGTGTAAATTATAATTTAAAAAATTTGATCGCAGCAGCACAGTCAAAGATGCAAGATATGGAGTAGAGATGCCTACGTTTTATCCTTGTTTATAGCAATGAATCTCATTTTAATATCGACATACGTTGAAAAGCCAGTATATAATGCTTTATAAAATACTTTATTCTAAAATTGTAATAATTATGTTAATTCATTGAGCAAACAATAAAAAAAAATGTCTTTTCCCGGTCCTAAGTTCCCAGAATTTGCATTAATTCATAATTGACACAAAATTACATGTTTATTTGAAGATTCATGTTTATATAAATATTTGAATACTTAGTCTTTTGCTTAACCTTAATACTCCGTTTTCATTTAGTCACTTATTTATTCATTCAATTATTCATATGCATGACTAATACCCAAATGAACACAAACCTTTGTTCTGAAAATTATGGATGTGCTTGTGACAATGTACATGCTTGTGCGCCTGTATGTATATCTGCGTGTGTATCTGTCCGTGTGTATGTTTGTGTGAGTGTATGCGAGGCGTGATAGTGTGTGAAAAGTAAGCGACTGTGTGTCTGCGTTTGTATAAGACTCTTTCAATGAAATATTCGAATGTGATAGGGAGGAGAGGCAAAACTGAGCTTCGTGAAAATACGCATTAAGAAATTGAAGATATGTAAGTTGGCTGTGTGAGTGACATGTCTGGAGAATTCCAGATGCGGTGGGGAAGGATAATGGTTTTCATATGTGAGGAAAGTTGTGCAATTCTACAACAGTCGCTGAAAATGCAAATTACAAAAAAAACAAAAAAAAACAAGAATGACTTGAGACGAGGAGACTAGAAAAGAATGTGAGATGGATTTTTTTGTTGTATTGAGGGGCAGATCCATATTGCATATTGCAGAAACATATGCCTGTAGGAAGGTACATTTATGCACACACACACACACACACACACACACACACACACACACACACATACACACATACACACACACGCACGCACACACACACATTGTACATTCAGTAACTGTAATCTAATCCCTGTTTTATTCTTGCACATAGACATCGATTCTCAATAGAGACATACATTGCACGATGATTCATAGTAATATTTTGCGACCACATCCTTTCATATTATTAGATTAGTAATAAATTGTTTCCTCTGCAAAACGTTTTGTGTTTATTCAACAGAGGGCTAATTCAGGATACTATACTCAATAATCTGACAATATATGTTGGATGTTAGTAAATGTTTGGAAAATAGAAATCACCAAGAATTACCTTATCGAGCAATGAACATGCGTAAATATGCGGTAGGTAAGCAATCAAATCACTGAGAGGGAGTGAAACATTCCTTAATTTTCATTACTGAATGGACAGCTGTATATGTATGTGTGTAGGTATGTATGTATGTATATATGTATGTATGAATGGATGAATATATATATATATATATATATATATATATATATATATATATATATATATATATATATATATATATATATATATATATATATATATATATATATACACACTCACGCATACACACATATATACACATACATATAGACACGTCGCACACATACACACACATACTTATACACACGCACACACCCATATATATATATATATATATATATATATATATATATATATATATATATATATATATATATATACGCACATAAACTTATACGCTTAAGGCAGTAAATAAAGAACAAATAGTGCCTGTTTAAGGAGGTGTATATATATGGTATGTATATTCTTGTATATAATAATACCTGTGATTATTTCAATTGTATTTCACCATTATTTTCTAGCAAGTTTAGAAATGCATAATATAAACACCACATGGTCTTCCAATTTTCTCATTTAGGTAGCTAATTCAGAATATTCGCTTAGAATAAGCAAAAACAAAAAATAATAGTTATCCAATGCATATTTTAGAGAAACAATATTTTATTAAAATCCCTTGTGTTCAGATATATCAATCAATTAGAAATGAATTACATAACACGGTTTATTATTATCCCTGTATGGATTCTGAAATCTTGTCGTTTTATATGGGCAATGCCTATATAGAATTATCCATATATTTGATTGAATGAGAGTTAACATTCTACTAAACACCGCTGGATATATAATTGTTATCGTACAATATTCCTTTGCGTATATCATTACACCAAATACAACCCCGCTGTATTTGATCTCAATGATATATTTAGATTAAAAAATGTGACGTTGGCGCACATTCACTGAAATTAATGGCTGATATATGAGGAGCGGTGTGTGTTTTTCAACACAATGACATTGCATCATACGCATCGAATATTACATAACTGTGTGTTCATCCGATTCTCAAAATTGTTGTACAAACATACGCATCGGTAACGGTGTAGTAAGCAGTATACATCCCAACCGTAGTGTTCAGAGTTCACTCCCTCAGCATGACAACTCGGATAAGTGTCATCTACTATAACTTTGGGTTCATCAAATCCTTGTGTTGTAGATAGAAACTGAAAGGAGTTCGTCGACTATAAGTGTATGTGTGTCTCCTTATAATTGTGCGTATGTTTTTATAGTTGTGCGTGTGTTTCTTTATACTTGTGTGTACGTCTCCTAATATTTCTGTGAGTCTTTGTGTCTGTGTTCGTTACTCACCATGTCGGTGCATGGACGTCCCTGTAATTTAGTACGTCGGCAAAACAGACGGATAGAATAAGTAACAGACTTCACAAAAATTCTTCGAGTCGGTTCGTTCGGCAAAAATTATTTGCAGTCTAATAACTGAAACTAGGAAATGACAAAACATTTGCCAGTTCACGTATTATATTATAAATTTAGCACTCACAAACACATCCAGGCATGGAGACACAAATGCTAACGCATGCAAACACACACATACACACAAACACATGCACACAAACACACACACACACACACACACACATACACACACACACACACTCACACACACACACACACACTCACACACACATAGAGAGAGACAAGGCTGAATTTCATGCATGAAAATATACGAATGCACATGCATATATTTACATTCACAAGCATCCACACATGCATACATGATCAAACATTTATTCACATGCGCTTCACAATCTCACAGACACGCACATATACACAGGCAAGCCCTCTCTCATAAATACGTTCTTCATATGCTTCCGTGTTCCTTTGTTTGTTTCAGTCATTTGACAGCGGTCATGCTGGAGCACCACCTTGATTCAAATAAATTGAAACCAGGACTTGCACTTTCTAAGCCTAGTGCTTATTCGTTCGGTCTCTTTTGCCGTACCGCTAGGATACAGGGACGTAAACGCAGCAACATCGGTTGTGAAGCAATGATGGTGAGGTCAAACACAAACAAAAAAGCACAGGCACAGAGACATACACACACACACACACACACACACACACATACACGCACATGTACACACACACACACACACACACACACACACACACATATGTAGATAAGACGGGCTTCCTTCAGTTTCCGTCTACCAAGTCCACTCACAAGACTTTAATCGGCCCGTGGCTATAGTAGAAGACGCTCGCCCAAGGTGCCACGCAGACTGAACCCGGAATCATGTAGCTGGTAAGCAAGCTACTTACCACACAGCCACTCTTATTTCTTACATTCCATCTTTCTCCCTCTCTCTCCCTCTCTCTCGTTTCTGTCGCTCTTTCTAATTCTGCATGTCTGTCTATTTCTCTCTCTGTATCTTTCTCATTCTCTCCCTCTCTTTTCGGCTTAGTCTGTCTCACTCTCTCCGTCTCTCTCTCTCTCTCTCTCTCTCTCTCGCTCTATCTCTCTCTCTTTCTCTCTCTCTCTCTCCCTCTAGCTCTCTCTCTCTCTCTCTCTCTCTCTCTCTCTCTCTTTCTCTCTCCGTACGTGGGACTGTGTCTTTGTATGTGTGTATGTAGAATCTACATGGCTGCTATATAAGGGCTGCGTAAATTATTTTAAGGGAACACCGTTAAGGGAAGACACACTCTCTCCCTATCTCTCTCTCTCTCTCTCTCTCTCTCTCTCACTCTGTAAGCACATATATACACACACACACATATACATCGGCTGTTGTTCTGTTCACGTAGACACACCAGCACACATACGTAGATGCATGTGAGTAAGTATATGCGTACGCCAGTGCGTGCATGAATAACATTCCTGGATTATACGAGCTTCGATTAGTTTACAATGGATATCTATCTCGCCTAATCATATAATAATTACATATAATTAATGTGATTTAATTGACCGGAATATAATAAAGATACAGTTTTTGTTTGCGAAGAGAAGCGGATGTAATATTGTTAATATTCTTATTCAACATATGAGATAAAATTAAATACAACCGTTGTCGAAATTTTGTCATCGTACTATTACAGCTGCTGCTAATATTTCAACAGCTACAGATTTTACTACAATCATAATGATGTTTTTAAATTTTGGCTGAAGGCCAGCGATTTCAGGGAGGCAGCGATTTCAGGGAGGCAGCGATTTCAGGGAGGCAGCGATTTCAGGGAGGCAGCGATACGTCGTTTACATCGACCCCAATCATGGATGAAAGTAAATGTGAGCGGGCGAAAATCCTCTAAAGATTTTAACCGGCGCTAAAGAATTTGCTAATTTGCTGTCCTAAAGCTCGTTGAAAACCATGAAAGACCTAAGACGTTTATGAAGGAGCGCAAAAAATGTTCAAGTGAATTTATGCATAATACCCAGGTTGCACAGCATGATGGAAGTGCAGCAACTGTAGTTGCAAATGTTGAAATCAATAACAAAGTAAATTGGCTGATAAGTGGGAACAAAACTTCCATATGGCAAGTATGTGGCCCGTAGCAAAGAAGCTGCTGTAGACCAGAAGCACACCCATCAGTGGCTACGAAAATCAGGGCTAAATGCAGAGAGTGAAGTCTTTATCTTGGGTGCCCAAAATCAGAGCTTATTGACCAGGAACTATCAAGCCAATGTGATGAAAAATGGTGTAGACCGAAAGTGCCGATACTGCAACGATGGGATTAAAACAGCCAACCACCTAATCTCTGATGTAAGGTTTTAGCACCTGTAGAGTACAAATCAAGACATGACAGAGTTGGCCAATATCTACATTGGATAATTTATCGGCATTATAAAATCAAAATTAATGACAAATGCTACAAGCACTACCCTAAGGCTGTAAACGAGGGAGAAAGTGTAAGTATTCTTTGGGACTTTCCAGTATGTACAAATGGTACTATCAAGGTAAATAAACCAGACATTGTTGTGAAAGACAATGGGCAATAAAGTCTGTTTATTGATTAACATAAGCATACTCTGTGACCATAATATCTCGGCAAACGAATTTGATAACCTCTGTCCTAAGTGTACGGAAAACACTCGGCGAGAAATGGAAGAAACTTTGAAGAAAGATGAAAATAATAATAATAATAATAATAATAATTTTTGAGAGGCACAAGGCCTAATAATAATACCAACAGCAGCAACAGTTTTTGTGCAGCTATATCGTTAACAACTATTATTACGAATGCAGTTTCAGTTGCTAATACTTGAAAATATTTTTTATAGCAATATCAAGAAAAATAGCAGAGGCAGCCTAAATCTACTAATATTGTTATTTCTTCTAGTTGTTGCTACCATCATTCCGATAGTCGCTCTAGAGGACTACGCCTGCTCGATTTGTAATTATTACCATTGTCTCTCATGGTTTTGGTTTTTATTAAAGCTATCGATTCTATTGTTACTGGTATAGTTGTTTTTATTAAAAGTTTTCCTGTCGATGACTTTCTTACTTTAGTCGAATTGATAATTAGAAATGGTTGCTACTCTAGATTTTGTTTATATTGCTGTTGATGATGTTATTGTAACTAGTATTATTTCTATTGTGAGACCAATTTTGTCGTGTCCGCTCTGATTTAATTAAACGGAAATTGAGCGCGTTCTGTTGATGCCATTACTTAATCTGGCCAGCTCAAACATGTATCTTCTAATTACCCTAAATCAACTGACAGCTGCCAGCTAAATCATATTACCAAGTTTACGATATGAAAACTAATTAACCAACGAAACTGGTGGTGGTGATTCGGAATGTATTTGTGGTTTATTCCTTATTAATACGAAACTCAGAATGGATATCACAGCAAAAACAAAAGAAAAGAGAACAAATATAAACATATCATCCATCACGATATAAATTTAATTAATTACTACTAATATTTTAATTGTTGGTTTTATTTTTAACATTTTTATTGTTATGAGATTTTCTTCTCTCAGTTTTGTTTCCATTTCTTGCCGAGTGGCTTCCAGACACGTAGGACAAAGGAACTCAAAGAATATATACATAGGTCATTAAAATAAACACACTGTATTATTTATTTGCTTTATCAAATTAAATTATTTCGTAAGAATATCTACAATACCCTGTGAGTATTTAAAATCCACTTCAAAATAAGTTAAGAAATTTACAAATTTACAAATTTACATATCTACAATTTTCAAACACACAAACTTTAATATCCTCAACTGCTTTTGATACTCATCCTTCCCTCTCTCCCTGAGTATTCGTAAAAGTAAACATCCTTTTTTATTATTATTCTGAAAACATTATAGTTTTCTCTGTGTGGACATACAAAAACCATCTTTGGTGAATCTTAAAACTTTCTGTCAAAATTTGACTCTTCTTGTCGTTTCTTACCTTTCTCCCAGAGTATTCAAAGATGTAAGCATCTCTCTAACTGGACATACGAACGAACATCTCTAGAAAAGGCAACTTTAATTTCTAAAATATTACATTTATTTTCTCCATGACTACCAGAGATATACAAACATACCTTTCATTGCAATAACAGAAATGCACGTGGAAAAGAAATAATGAGAATAATAATAAATACTCTCTGGTCGAACATAACTTCTCTATTCACAAATAATACAGAACAGAGTAAGTCGGCCCTTCCTTAATTTTTCTTAAGGTCAAGGTCATTGTTGCTTTTGTTCGCTGCTACTAGTAGAAGACATTTGAACTCTTTTTGACCAGTCGGATCACATCCCACTCCAAAAAAATATATTACATAAGCCGCACTTACTACTACTACTACTACTGCTGCTGCTGCCACTCCTGCTACTATAAATACTACTACTACTGCTGTTACCACCGTTGCTGCTGCCACTACCACTATTGCTACCACTACTGCTGTTGCTGCTGCTACTATCGGTACTACTGGTACTGTTGCTGTTGCTGCTGCTGCCACTGCCACTGCTGTTACCACTGCTGCTGCTGCTGCTAAAACTACTGCTACTGCTGCTGCTAATGATGATAAATACGGCCCCTGTATAATTGACATGAGACTTCTTTGCGATCACAATTTAGCGGTGAAAGAATTTGACAAGATCAGTAAATATAAAGACTTGCTAAGAGAAATTTTTAAAAAAGGTGGCCCCTCAAGGCGACTACCGTACCAGTGATTGTAGGATCTCTAGGAATGATATATATATATATATATATATATATATATATATATATATATATATAAAGACTATGGTGAAGTAATTTTTAAATTTGTAAATTAATGATCAAATTACCAAGCTACAGATGTTATAGTCTTTATACCATTAATGAGCAGTTGTCAGAACATCTCTTAATAAGACACTCGAGAAAATCGCACAATTTATTTTTCTCCATTTCTTTCTTTATATATATATATATATATATATATATATATATACAGAGAGAGAGAGAGAGAGAGAGAGAGGGGGGGGAAGAGAAGGAGAGAGGAAGGTATAGAGGGGAAGAGAGAGAGGAAGAGAGGGAGAGAGAACATTGAAGAAATAATTGTTGTAGACTCTTTATGAATCATTTTACATCAGCTTTATCATCCGCTTCATTGATTCAAATTCGAACATTCGGACTTCGCAGGTACATTTATGGACTTATATTTTCATGATTTTTTATATATTTATAAAGTTTCGTGTGTATGTATGGATTTATAAATTCTTAGAAATGTTTTATAAATCATATAGATGAATGCATCTATGTATGTACTTTGTATACCGTGGAGAATTTCGTTGATATGGATTGAATGAATATATACATCGACCATTGAATTTGTTTTCTCTCCTCCTTAGTGTTACATATATATATATATATATATATATATATATATATATATATATATATATATATATACATACATAGTTGAAAAATGATTAGAGATCTATACAAATCAAATTTGTATATATAAAATAGATGGAGGTGGAGATAGCACGGAATTAAGTCTAAGACATTTCTAAGTCTAAGAGGGAATTTAATAAAAGATTATATAAATAAAAATATTAACATTACCGGTTTCCATATATTTCATCTTATCAAATATCAATAAACATTTATAAAACTTTTGAAACTTTGAAACGTTTGGTGGTCAAGAACATATCTGGAAATTGTTCGTTGAAGCTTTCTTTAAATATAGTTTTGTGCAGAGTTCAAAGTGTTTGAGAGTGAGATAAGGAGTGTCTATTGTCTAAAAGAAATATTCGTGTGCTCTTGTCAATGGAGTGGCTAAAAGGCATTTATTGAATGGGTTTTAAGTTCACCAATATAATTGTGCGCGTATAATTATGTGCACATGTGTGTCCGCGTACGTGTGTGCGGATATGTATATGTCTACATGTATGCTTGCATATATATGCGCATATCAATATATGTAGGTGTGAATGTTTGTGTTTCACGCGAGTGTTAGTGAGCATATGCATATAGGCACCTAGACGTGTGCGCGCATGTGTATGTCTGTACATGCGCTCATACACGATTTCTATGAGCATTTTTACATTTTTACATATTTACTTTCTTCCCTTCGGTTTTTTCTCCTTATTTAACGGTCACTTTCATAGCATTTTCGATTGCCTTGATAACTGACGAGATGCCGGAGCAGATTTCCGCCTCAACATCCGAAACTGGAGTTTTATTATGAGAACTGAATAATTGTCACATATTTTATGATATGTATATATATATTTATATGTATATATATATATATATATATATATATATATATATATATATATATATATATATATATATATATATATATATATATATATATATATATATATATATATATATATACTATTTACTCTTTTACTGGTTTCAGTCACTTGACTGCGGCCATGCTGGTGAACCGCCTTTAATCCAATAAATCGACCCCCAGGATTTATTGTTTGTGAGCCTAGTACTTATTTTATCGGTATCTTTTTCCGATCTACTAAGATAAGTAAATTTAAACACAGCAACATCGGTTGTCAAGCGATGGTGTGTGCATAAACAGACACGAACACACAAATGCATATATATATATACGATTGGTTTCTTTCAGTTTCCGTCTACAAATCCGCCTGCCGAAGATGCCAGGCAATGGGACTGAACCCGGAACCATGTGATTAGGAAGCAAGGTTCTTACCACACAGCCACTCCTGCGCCTTATCTATATAAACATTGTAGAAGATCGTCCTATATGTACGCCCATGTGCATGCGTGCGTGTGTTCTTGTGTGTGTATGTGCGTTTGTGTGTTTATGTATGTGTGCATGTGTGTGTCCGTGTGTGTGTATGTGTGTACGCGTTTGTGTGTGTGTGTTTGTATACGATGGCCATCTACAATGTTTCAGTAGTCAAATTCATCTCGCCAGATCTTTATCATACTGAACGTAATCGAGTTTATTATATGGAAACCTCATATAAATTGTGACATTACTTGAAGTGGAATTACTCAAAGATGGCAATTACTCTGCGAAGACGCTCAAATATGTTTTACATCATTGTCTCATTTTGGAATATTATAAGATAGCATCAGTTAATACTTAATGTATGGAATTCGTGCATTTTAATTCGTTTACTCCCGTGGTAGAATTAGCTCATATTTTTCGTGTGTCTGTCTGTCTGTGTTTCTGTGTATCTGCCCCTGTGTGTGTGGTTATGGGGTGTGCGTTCATTGGTGTGTTTATTTATGGGGTGTATGCCTGGTATAGAGTTGTATATATGTGCGTGGATTGTTGTATGTGTAACATTCATCTCATTATATAAAAAAAAAAACACCATATAATATATTTGCATTCTCCACAATGTTTCACTTCCGGCGACATTTCGTTTATGCAAAAGTCTGTGAAGTTTAAATTGTTGGGGTCAATTTCCCTAATTATTAATCATTTATATGATAATGTATTTTGGATGTCGGCAATATTTCATGTACAAAAGAATTATAAAAATTTCAAATCCAAAAGAAAAAAATTAATTATTACTCAATATCTTTAATACAATAATTAGGATGCGAATTTTTTTCCCATTGGAGTTGTGCCAGACATGTTCGAAAAGGAAATAACACATGTTCTTATAACCAAAAATGATAGTTGACGCTATTGTTTTAATTAATGCAAAACATAGAGTATATTTATTTTATTCTATTTTATATCATTTATATTTTTTTGCAATCATTAAGGTTGTGTTCCAGTATAGTATGTTTTGCATTCTATTATTTAATGACAAACATATTATTCTCTTCGTGTGCATGGTTGAAGGAAAGCTTGGTTCATATTTCGTTAACATTTAAAAACAAGTCGTCAGCTAGACGCGAATTTTTCCTTCACAAAAAATCAAATTTCTTTAAAATGCAGTATAAACCCGGAAAACTTGTAATAAAATATTCTCCGTCTCGAATTAACGATATATATGTTATAACCTGTGTGTGTGCTAGCTGTCTTACTGGAGACAGCTGAATATTTCCGACTGATGAAATAATGCCTGCTTTAATATATTTTTATAATCTGAAATATGAAGATTCACTTGGTGCAATGAATTGCCAGACAGTACTTGTTAAGACAAAATTCTTCACTTGTTCCTTTCTCTTAAGGAATTGATAATAATAGTAATATAGAAGTGTATAGATGATACTGTACTTTCTCAATTTAGTAAAATACAATCAGTTTATAATATAACATTTATTCTTTGAGTACTATATGATCTTCATATCAAACTCAATATTCATTCACTGTGATACGTTCTTCAATATATTATATAGCTTGCCTAAGAGAAGATATGTTGGTATCTTATTGTACATGAAAGGGAAACTTTTCATTTCTCGTTTCTTTGCGAGTGATAAATTGATGACTGTGGAGTCGATCCAATCGGGAGTGGTTATTTGAGATGTTTTTCATTTTGAATCTATACGTGTGCGCACATACGTTTGTGTAAGTATGTGTGAATATGTGGGTGACTGTACGTATATTTAGGTGGAAGTGTGTGTGCTTGGTGAATATTTAAACAAAGAAGTGAGGGAGAAGAAACAAATACAATAATGAAAGAAAGAACGGGTATTTTACTCAAACTGAGGACAGGTCATAGAGATCAACATTTTTATCACTTGCTATAAATTTGTTCTTGTTATTCTATATAATCTAATCTAATTGGTGGGGTAGTAGTAATGTCAAAGAAATTAAATTCTTGTTTGATTCACTAGACTGTTGAACAGCAGCATAGTCAAGATGGTATGTTTTCTTCTCTTACTATTGTTTTTTGCACACATCTACAAAATGACTTTCTAAAATGAAATTCCATTATGCAGCTGAGGAGTACATTTTCATTGTACATTTTATGTAGTGTTCTCACCACATGAATAAATGAAGTTTGTACGAAACATACGTACTGCCATAACCTATTGAATTTTTGTTGCTTTTCTTCAAATATATATATTTGTTTAATATATATACATATATATACATATACATACATATATATTTATATACACACACACACATATATATATATATATATATATATATATATATATATATATATATATATATATATATATATATATATATATTCATATATATATTTGTATATATGTATATATATATATATATATATATATATATATATATATATATATATATATATATATATATATATATATATATATATATATATATATATATATATATATATATATATATATATATATATATATATATATATATATATATATATATTTGCATATACACTACACACGGAAATATATTTTATTTTCATTCGTTCGGAATCATCATGTATTTCAACCCGTGTCACATATTTCTAGGTTTGGTGGCTTCTTAATTTGAAGTCGAAATTTTCGCCAAATATTAGCCATGGGTTGAAGGAATCTTAATCTTCTATTAGGATGCGATTGTTTACAGATAATAGGAACTTCGTCAGAGGTTTGAAGGCTTCTACCTTTTATATTTGGATTATTTTCATTGCCAGGAAGAAAGCATCCAATGATTCTGAGGTCGTTAAAATCTTTCAATTGTGTATGAGTATTGAAGGAAAACAGAAGAGAGCGTTCAACTTCATTCATGGTTACGATCTGTGTATTCATCGCATTAAGAAGCATTCACAGAATTCACAGAATTCACAACATATACAGGGCATATAAATATGTCTTTCACGTCACGTATTTGCTGATCTTCAAGGACAAATTTGCCCCCTTAAGAACATTCTCAATGATAGGGTTTAACAGAAGATTTAATCATTTCTATGATCCTTTCTTTCACTTGGACATGTCATAACCTTGTTGAAACACATAACACATGTATATGTGTGTGCGTGCTTGTGTGTGTTTGTATGTGTACTTACATACAGATATACATACATAGAAACATACATACATGCCACAATACATTTGAGATTAGGTGTTTTTTTCACTGTCCAGCGCCACAGGTGCGTCTTTCAGTTAAGCTATGTAAATTCTTGTAAAAACAGAGACGGCTTTGATGAATTTACGCTTCTTTTCATCGATATAAGCACCGCACTGATTGTTTAAATAGCGCGACGAATAAACATAGTACAGAGCCAGTTTTTAATTCCACCCCAGCGCTTCCTAAATTACATGTCTTTCATGTTACTTTTAGCCCCAAATTAGACTTCACTAAGCGGTTTTAATTGATGTTTTACTCGTCATTACCTCTGGCAATAGATATATAACAGTAAATATTCGAATTTCTGTTTCTCATGTCATACTTTTAGAAAGAGTCAGGAGTTATTGACGTTGGTTCATATGTAGCTCCAGGAATGATTTAATTGTGTAAAATTAGCTTGAAATAGGAACTTAAGTCGGCACTGCATCTTAATTATATATATTTATCAACGTGTTTCTTATTTCTTTATTGCCCGCAAGGGGCTAAACATAGAGGGGGCAAACAAGGACAGACAAAGGGATTAAGCCGTTTATGTCGACACCAGTGCGTAACTGGTATTTAATTTATCGACCACGAAAGGATGAAAGGCAAAGTCGATTCTGCCAGCTCGACGCCTATATTTATCAACGTGTTTCTGGCGAGGATATGTTAAACATAGAGAAATTTGAGCTGATATTTTTCGCATGATAAAGAGCCAAGCTGCGAGAATATATTGGCTCACACGATTGTGTTTATTGACAACATTCAAACCCAGGATTGCATAAATTGTGTACCGTATTCCATTGTTTTTAACATATAATTGTACGAAAACAAACATGTAGATAGCATGGCAACAAATGTTCATCTACTTCCCCACATACAATCGGGAAGTTTCAGAAAGGCATATGTATATAAATACTGCAATATTGTATCTACATACAAAACTTATTTATAAATATATCTGGAAATAATTTGTAAATACCATAAACAAATCCAATTTATATAGATTGCAAGAAAAAAAAAACAGCATACACAACGCGAAGATATACACGTTTTATTCCACATCTATTCATTCATATATATTTTTGTGTATGGGGGGAAATGCATATATGCATAAATATACATATATGTGTGTGTGTTTGTTCGTGTATGTGCGTGTCGATATATATGTATGTATATGCATACACACATGCATACATTTTTATATAATATGATATAATATATATATATATATATACATATACAGGGAGAGAGAGAGAGGCACAGACAGACAGACAGGCACGCAGATGTATGTATGTAAATATATACATATATGACTGTACGTATATATAGTACATTAAAATATGTGTGCGTGTACGTATGTGTATTGCTATATATGCACTAATATAAATGCGTTGATATGTACACCATCTTTTACATATAGAAAGAAAATAAACATGATACCTCGCATGTAAAAATAAAAATAAGTAATATATATACAAATATATTTCCACGTTGAAAACACAATTCAGTTGTACAGTATCACTTAACGATTCTGCCATTGGCTGTTTACACCATCTTGTAATTAAGTTCTTGGAAGAAAATAAACCATGCGTAAATTTGACGAAGAAAAAGAAATGACAATCATATAACTAAAGTGGTACTACACGTAAATGTTAAATAAATGCAGATCTTCCCATACATATGCCGCCACCGACAATGATATTATAGAATATAGGAAGATGAACAACACCTATACTTGGGGGCATACTACGATAATTGTGAATATAGAACGTTTAGTTTCTACTTCAAACATTGACAAGAGTGTCTCATATGATTTTGAATTACAGATACAAAATGTTGAATATTTTGTTTAGTAGAAAAACAAAATATAAAGGATTTTCTCCAAGTATATTTACTTTGTCGTTATGTTATGGATTTAAAAGAATACATTGTAGCATTACATTTTCATGCTTTTATGGTTTACATATACTTACATATTTATATAGTGTGCATGTGTGTTTGTATGAGAGTGCATATGCATAAAGGTATGCATTTGCCCTGAGTAGATATAGGCATAAACATTCATACACTCACACACATACACCGTAAAGATTATCAATACAAGGCAGCACAGAATAAGTCGGAACTGAATGCTGCATAGAGTATGGTATTAAAATGACGATCCTGTATCGGAGAAAAGCCCATTAACTGACTTACCTTTCAACATGTTTACCTTTTTACTTGTTCCAAACATTAGAGTGCGAGTAAACTACGACACATGGCTTTCAAGAACTTTTCGTCAAATGTATCGATCCTAGTACTTTTTCATTCTTTTTTATCCTGATATTTATTCTATCGGTGACTTTTGCAGAACCGATAAGTTACGGAGACGTAAACACACCAGAATCTGTTGTCAATCGGTGGAGGAGGCAAACATTGGAATGATAGTTGCCACCTAAGATTTCCATGGTAGATTTATTTGAAAGAATTTCTTAACTTTGCCGGTAACAATTTTATTTTCAAAACATCTCCCCAAGCCGAGAAGCGCTATTAATTGCTGAAGTATTCTACCAAAGCAGTAGATAAAATTTTACAGATGTTGTAGTATTGGTGATTAAGTAGGTGTTGTACCAGTTTCCTTTCGACCAACGGTATAAAAATATTCGTTGACTTTATAGATCAAAAACACGCTAGGGTATCAATGAATAAGTGAGTATTTATGTTTATTTAGGATCTGATCAACACACACATGTACACATGCACGCTGATACATACTCGTATATGTGCGTGTGAGTTTGTGTGTGCGTGTGAGTATATCTATACACATATGTATATTATATGTACATGTATACTTACATTATATATATACATATATCGTTTCCATTATGTTAAACTATCGTATGTTCAAATTTAGCCAAATGCGCTTTTTTATATTTAATTTCACTTGCAATAGCCGGATCTTTTGATCAAACTTTCGTAAATGCAGCTGCTTGAAATGCTAAGTTATGAAATTTGTCAAAGTGTAGAACAACGGTTTAGCATTTTTTTTCAAAGGTGTAGTAAGTTAGCTTTTCAAAACTGTAGTAAGACAGTTTTGCAAATATATTTCTGACTGAAATATCATACAAACATCGAGTTACGATTTTATGCGTCCAACAAAATATTATTGTTATGCTGAAACTGTTGCTAATGTGAAAAGGAATGGAATGGTGAAAAAAAAAATGCAAAGTTCTGAACTTACGACACTTTTGCATAATAGCAACGATATATACCAAATTATGTTTTTTTTTTTTTGTGTGTGTGTGTGTGTGTGTGTGTATTTGTGTGTGTGTGTGTGTGTGTGTGTGTGTGTGTGTGTGTGTGTGTGTGTGTGTGTGTGTGTGTGTGTGTGTGTGTGTGTGTGTGTATATATAGCTTCGTTGCTAAAAGTGACGCTATACCCGAAATCTGTTGACTTCTTATTACTTCTGTTTCGTATCTTCTTTTTTCACCTCCTTTGTTGATATCGAGTTCAATGCGAAGCGTGGACTCTTTGATTTCATGCCACCAAATCTAGAAGTTAGCCTAGCATTAACGGTTTGACTTGTTAGGATATTTGGTGGTATTAAGTCACACATTATTTTCAGGATCTGCCTAGTGACCCAAATGGTTTATTTTTGTGGCTACATTAGAAAAAGTAGAGCATATGGAAGATTCCCGAATAATGTAGTAGTGGAAGATAGGATTGGAAACGTTTACTAGTAAAAAAATGACACTACGAGAAAACACTGTAGGGATTAATATAGTTTTGAACGTAGAGTCATGATTTTCTATTACCTTTTTGACATAAGATTAAAACGTCTTTTTATTTGTGATGTGTATAATTAACAAGTTACTCGAAAAAATGAAGATTGCCTCTGAGTGAAATTTCACAGAAACGAGTTACTTGCAATTTCTTACCGTTTCGTTTCTGTGCATGTGTTGTTGAGGTATGGCCAAGTATCAGTTCATTTAATATAAGGGAGTAGATTTACAAATATATATCACAGATTTAAGGAGGATAACTGACTGATCCTATTCAGTGTGTTTTGTCCATGGGGTGATTTATGTTCATGTAACAAATGACATAATTCGGATTTCGTTTCAGTGTATAGTTTTGTGAAAGATGTTCTGAAATATAAATATTTAACGTTTAACAAAGGTGCTCTAAGGCGAATACTTTTTCATGTCCTACTTCAAACATGCTTCGAAGATATCCTAATAACTTGATAATATTTGTGAGAATGTGATTAAGCTTAGTGAATGGTACTATAATTTACCTTCGGTGGCTGTACCTTTAGAAGTAAATGTATTATATTATTGCACATTTGAAGTAGCGTAGCAGAGTGAAAAATTTACTTTGACCACATTCGATAGCATTTTACATAAATAGATTGCTATCAAATTGTATGCCATCTGAGTGATTTGACAGGAAACCTCTGATGCAAGTGCTGAAAGCTTGGTGCAAACAATATGCAATAATTTATTCACTACGTATCAATGTTTTATCACATTTGACGACATGAGTTATGTCAATCTGACAATAGTGCTTTTACCAGCAATCTGAAATTTTCAGTATAGATGACTCTAAAAGTTACCATGTACACAAAATTCAGATGTATTTAATACATATAACTCATGACACATGAAAACACAGAAAAAATATATTAATTACAAGTACGTCTTCCATAACCACAAGCAGACAAACATATATACACGCACACACACACACACACACACACCCACATACGCGCGCGCACACACACACACACACACACACACACACACACTTATATAGTCCAATGTTCATTATAAGGTAAAAACGTTTCCGTAACATCTCCATTTGCATCGCAAGTTTATGCGAAAATTCTAAACAAGATATCACATAATATTTGCGGCTTTTGACGTTGGAGATGCACTTCATCAGACTTGCGTCAAAGTTGTGATATTACATTGTGCGTCCTTCAGACATAGTCGTTAGGAAAGTATTGAGAGGTAGTAGGAAAGAAAAAAAAAATTAAAATGTGGAAGCGGAATGAGTAAGTGGGTAGATATTATGAGGGACGGGACGGAGCCAAGTAGGTGGATACGTATAGTGTTAGCAGGGAGAAAGGGAAGAAGTGGGGAGGATAATGATAAGCAAGCAAAAATAGAGTAGAGCGAGAAGAAGAAGAAGAAGAAGAAGAAGAAGAAGAAATACAGGCAGAAACATAGTTGCTGAAATTCATCTGATGGAAGAAGTGTCTGACCAGTTAACAGCATTAGTCTGCGACAAATGTAAGTGAAAAGATCCATTAAACAGATAACTAGACAATTGTCTGGAATCAAATGATTAGGATATCTATGATATATGTTGTGGAAGAAATACAAATAGGAAAAGGAAAACACGAAGAAATGGAAGGGGACGAGACACTAAAGTGGGACGTAAAGTCCAAAAACCGGAGAGGGAAAAATTAGTTTAATTTAATCAAATAGTGTTTCATGCAGTATGTTTAAAATTTTACCCGAAGATGTATAATCTTTGAAAGCATCAATAAAATGCTACCGAGGCATCTGCTGTCAATTTTAAAACCTATATGTGATTTTCCGTTACACTCACACAAGTGCGCAACACGCAGCGCGCACACACACACACACACACACACACACACACACACACACACACACACACACACACACACTCACAGAAAAAAATAGATACAGAGATAGAGAAAGTGGTGGGGGTAGATACACGCAAATGCATATCGTTTCTTTTTTCTCTTCAGGGAATAATTTTGAAAATACATGCAGTGTACTATTTTCAAAACGTAACAACAGTAACATGTTTATGAAGGAA